>NC_136898.1:20393616-20551116 GCF_949152265.1 Phoxinus phoxinus | reverse complement strand
CAGGAATACATTATGCTAATGCCCAGATGGCGGCTCTCATAGTAGACTCAGTGTGGGCTGCAGTTTGTCGCCTCTATGGTGCAAAAAAGGACACAAACATACTCTCACACACACACACACACCAACTGAAAACCCCAAATAAACATGCACAAAACAAGCAAATATAAAATATACAAACAAATATACAAAAGGCACACAGAAAACACTCTAAAAACGCTAACAAAAGTTTTAATTTACCAACTTCTCCACTTGCATGCACAATTGCACACTGGTTTTTCTATCATGGTGTGGATAGATTCCCATTGATGTCCATTGTTCTCAAAGTTGAAGTGTGTAATCTTTTTGAAGTTTAAATACTGTCTCCCATTCCAGCGTTACATGCAGAGACAACTATAAGTCATTTGTAGGCGCTTCTCCCGAAGAGTGTAAACACTGGCACTTTCAAAACATTGCTCCGAGAACAGATTGGGATTTTGGGAAGCATAGCCATAGACTGCCCACAGGCCTTTCACTGAACATGTGATGCATTTTGCACACAAACACTGACTGGAATCAGCAGATCAAATCTGATTGGCTGGCTGTACACAACGTTCAAGGACAACTTTTAACTTTCAATGCTCTGCCTGAGAAAAGGTATAGGGATTATACAACAAGCATTTTAAGGATGGAATAAATCACTGGATTTGCCAGGTTATTGCTATTAAATCTTTAAAGTTATTCTGAGTTTTGTTTGAAGTTCTTAGTATCAAACTAGAGCAGAAGTGTCTATTTAAAGGGTTAGTTCACCCAAAAATGAAAATTAACCCATAATTTACTCACCCTCAGGACAGGTGTATATGACTTTCTTCTTTCAGCCAAACACAATCAAAGTTATATTAAAAATATCCTGGCTCTTCCAAGCTTTATAATGGAAGTGAATAGTGCCAGAGATTTTGAAGCTCCAAAAAGCGCATCCATCCATCCATCATAAAAGTAATCCATACTGCTCAGGGGGTTAATAAAGAGCTTCTGAAGTGAAGCAATGGGTTTTTGTAAGAAGAATACCCATATTTCAAACTTTGTAAACGATAATCACTGGTTTCCGGCAATGGCCGTATGCACGTTCACGAGAGAGTCGAGTTCTGGTGGAAGAGTGACCTCTGACCCGATCGGAAGCCAGTGATTATAGTTTATAAGTTTTAAACATGGATATTTTTCTTCAACCCATCGCTTTACTTCAGAAAGCATTTATTAACCCCCTGGAGGCCAGGATATTATTTAATTTAACTCCGATTTCTGCTAACAGAAGAATGTCATGTACATCTAGGATGGCTTGGGGGTGAGTAAATTATAATGGAATAATTCTCATTTTTGGGTGAACTATTTCTGCAAGTTTTTTGGTCCATTATTGTAGTATAATCGATTTCCGATTCCATGAACTGTGATTGGTCGATTTACATGTCAGTTAGGCAGTCTATTTCTGTCTAAAGGTCCTTGCACACCAAGTCTGAAATTTTCGTATGTGTTTTTTCGTATCTTCATCATTCGGCAGCTCTGAATTGTCAAAACACCTCTCAAAATGCTTGCTACGGATGCGAAAAACGCAAAAAAATCAAAACCTGATCCGAATTTCTTTATGACGGTCCAAAGTTTTGGAGGCAGATTGTAAACGTGATTGACACAATGTGAGGTCGTATTTATTTTTTGACGTGTGAAAAGTTCGGACGAGAATTTCGGACTCAGTGTGCAAGGCCCTTAAAGGGATAGTTCACCCAAAAATTCTGTCATTATTTACTCTCCCTCATGTCGTTCCAAACCCGTAAGACCTTCGTTCATCTTCGGAACAAAAATGAAGATATTTTTTATGAAATCTGAGAGCTTTCTGTCCCTCCATTGACTGCAATGTCATTGCAACTTTCAAGACCCAGAAAGGTGGTAAAAACACAGTTAAAATAGTCCATGGGTTTGGAACGACATGAGAGTGAGTAATTAATGACAGAATTAAAATTTTTGGGTGAACTATCCCTTTAAGTGGGAGGCACTAGGCTAGAATAGGTTGCAAAGTGCCGTTTAGTCAAAATCCTGTCCGCTTGAGAAAGTGAACATTGTACCATAGCATAGCAAAACCTGACCCACAGACGCACCTCTCGTGGAATATGGCCATGGTACCAGCCGTGGCTCCTCATGTCACTGCTACTGAGTTTGAGTTCCTCCTCCAGCTCCTTCCTGAGCTTCTCCGGGGGCGACTCCAGCAGGTACTTCTCCTTGGAGAACTGCGAAAAACACACAAAACCAGCACATAAGTCACACTGACCTACATCATCAACCCACAAACATGTAATAAAGCAAACTATTGATCATTTAGAATAAAAACAAAACATTCTTGAACAAGAATTGTAAGGTTTATTGCCTCACTTATCAAACTGACATATCAATCCATATGAGAGATTAAAAAGTAATTTGAGTCACATAGACCCTCATTGCACATATTTCTTCTTTATAATTTATGTAACATCTAACCCCGCTGCTAGAAAACAAATAAAAGCATACAAATACACACTGGATGATGAGGCTTCACTGTCTCGCCCAAAGAACAATACTGCCCCAAGTGTGTCTGTTTAGACAGCAGAGAAATAAACCGTAATCTATGTGTGTGACAGATCAAGGCGAAGGTCTCGACCCTCTGTGACACAGGAAAACTAATTCAAACACGGACAGCATTGTAATGAGGTCAATAAAAAAGACAACGGACAAAGCTAGGGGCGCTAACAGGGCTCAAATGCCTCCGCTAGGCTGTGAATATGGGAGATGTGGGATCAATTTTGTAGTCCTGGGTCATCTAATGGTCTCTTCCTCTCTCGATCAGAGGTAAACTGATTAAACATCTGCTTCCTTTCCCTCTTCGACCGTCTTTTACACACGGGAACGGGAAAAGATGCTAGATTTCAGCAATCCCACTGTAATTTAACCAGTTGTGTGTGCATGTGTGAGTAAAGTGTATAAAGATAGCGAGGCAAGGTCAAGTGTAGGGACTTATTGCTTTTGTCTCTGCCTCCAGGGGCCAAATCTTCCACCTGGGACCGACCAGAGCTCTCTGTAATCTCATACAGGCGTCTGTAATTGTCTTTTGCTGCTTGAAGATGGCCACAAGGTACGATATTCTGTCTCATATATTCTAGGTCCAAGGGGAAAACTCAGTGTGCAAGTGATAACAGGGCTAAGCTGATATGAGGAGTTCATATTGTGTTATGAGAGGTGCCTTTCACAGGACACCCGTTTCCAATTTTCTGAAATTCTTTCCTCCAACTTTATTAGTGTTTATTCTAGGAATGAGCTCAGTTGTTTAGATAAAGTTTTGCACATATTGTGTTTCTGAGATAATATTTAGGTGAGACAAGGTGAGACAAGGCAAGAAAAAAAGAGATGAGCTGAGAAAAGCAGCAAGCCAAGTCAAGGTACAAAAAGAAGAGATGAATCAAGACAAGAAATGAAGAGATGAGACAAGATGAGAAGAGAGATGAGAAAAGACTACGAACTGAGGTGAGATAAGAGAAGAGCGGGACAAAACAAGGCAAGAAAATAATACAAAAGTAGAGGTGAATTGAGAAAAGATACGAGACAAGAGAGATGAGATGAAGTGAGGTGAGGTGAGACAAATGCGAGACAAAACAAGGCAAGAAAATAATACAAAAGAAGAGGTGAATCGAGAAAAGATACGAGACAAGAGAGATGAGATGAGGTGAGGTGAGACAAATGCGAGACAAAACAAGGCAAGAAAATAATACAAATGGAGAGGTGAATCGAGAAAAGAGACGAGAAAAGAGAGATGAGAAAAGACGAGATGAGATGAGACGAAGTGAGGTGAGGTGAGACAAGTGCGAGACAAATCAAGGCAAGATACAAAAAGACGAGGTAAATCGAGACAAGAAAAGAGAGATGAGACAAGATGAGAAGAGACCAGATCAGAAAAGACAAGATGAGAAGAAGTGAGGTGAGGTGAGATGAGACAAGAGCAAGGCAAGACAAAATAAAAAAGAAGAGGTGAATCAAGAAAAGAAGAGGTGAGAAGAGAACGCGACCAGATGAGAAGAAAAGAGATGAGAAAAGACGAGACAAGATGAGACAAAGTGAGGTGAGGTGAGACAAGAGCAAGGCAAGACAAGACAAGACAGGGCAATATACGATTAGAAAAGAAGAGGTGAATTGAGACAAGAAAAGAAAATATGAGACAAGATGAGAAGAGAGGTTAGATGAGACAAGAGCAAGGCAAAACAAGGCAAGACAAAATATGAAAAGGTGACATGAGACTAACAGAAGAAAAAGGGATAAAAGAGAAGAAATAAGATTAGCTGAGGGGAGACAAGATGAGAAGAGAGCAAGGCAAAGGCAAGACACAAAGCAAGGAAAGAAATAAAAAGAAGAGGTGAGATGATGAGATGATGAGAGATGAGACAAGATGAGCCAAGGCAAGAAAAAAGAAGAGGTGAGACAAGATGAGAAGATATGAGAAAAGACAAGAGAAGACAAAGTGAGGTAAGATAAAAGCAAGACAAAACAAGGTAAGGCAATATGCAAAAAGAAGACGTGATATCAGCAAAGAAAAGAAGAAATGAGATAAGATGTGAAAAGCAGAGACTAGATGAGAAAAGAGGCAAGGTGGAAAAGAAAGAGATGAACCAAGACAAGAAGAGATGAAACAAGATGAAAAGAGAATGAACTACATGAGCAAAGAAAAGACTAAGTGAGGTATGATGAGACAAGAGCGAGACAAAACAAGGCAAGATACGAAAGAAGACAGCAAGCAAGGCAGGAAATAAAAAGAAGAGGTGAGATGAGATGATGAGAGGATAAGAGATGAGCTGAGATGAGACAAGGCAATGCGAGATGACATAAGGAGAGATGAAAAGAGGTGAGGTGAGATGATGAGAGGATAAGAGAAGAGCTGAGATGAGACAAGGCAATGCGAGATGACATAAGGAGAGATGAAAAGAGGTGAGGTGAGATGATGAGAGGATAAGAGAAGAGCTGAGATGAGACAAGGCAATGCGAGATGACATAAGGAGAGATGAAAAGAGGTGAGGTGAGATGATGAGAGGATAAGAGATGAGCTGAGTTGAGACAAGGCAATGCGAGATGACATAAGGAGAGATGAAAAGAGGTGAGGTGAGATGATGAGAGGATAAGAGAAGAGCTGAGATGAGACAAGGCAATGCGAGATGACATAAGGAGAGATGAAAAGAGGTGAGGTGAGATGATGAGAGGATAAGAGATGAGCTTAGATGAGACAAGGCAATGCGAGATGACATAAGGAGAGATGAAAAGAGGTGAGGTGAGATGATGAGAGGATAAGAGATGAGCTGAGATGAGACAAGGCAATGCGAGATGACATAAGGAGAGATGAAAAGAGGTGAGGTGAGATGATGAGAGGATAAGAGAAGAGCTGAGATGAGACAAGGCAATGCGAGATGACATAAGGAGAGATGAAAAGAGGTGAGGTGAGATGAGACGAGAAGATTGGGCCAAGACATATTATGGAAAGTTGTGGTGAGATGAGACCAAAGAAGAGATGAGACAAGCCGAGAAGAGATGACACCTGGCAAAACAAGAAAAAAGGAGAGATGTGATGAGAAGATGTGAGGTGAGGTGAGACAATATGAGACAAGATTAGACGAAGCAAGAGAAAGAAAAAGCAAGGCATTGTGACAAACGAAAAGAAGAGATGAGACAAAATGAGACCAGAAGAGAAAGGAGCCAGGAGTTGTGACGAAGCTTTAGCGTGCAGGCATTGTCGTTTCTGCAGAGATTCACTCATTAAAGAGCCTGAAGAGAGATTGAATGAGATCGAGCTGGTTTCTGTTTTCAAACTCTGATGTCTGAAGACACCTGCGCTGTTTCACGTCCCCTTGCCCCACTTAGAGCTGCTCCTGGAGGGCCAAAATGTCTTTCTCACTGCCCTCTTTCTTCCACAGAGAAAGCACTTCTGGCAGTCTAATGAAGCGCATGCTGGGGGAAATGACCTGACCACATGCACACACACACACATGGACAATGTAACCTCTACAGAGGCACAGGGACAGAAAGAAATTCAAGATACAGAGGAGATAGAAAGAGAGATAGAAAGGGGGTTATAGGACCGATGCGGATCCCCCCCCCCCCAGCACTGAAGGTCTGGTTGTCATGGAAACCTCCTATTGTGTGAGTCGGCCCTATGCCTTCATATGTATCCTACACCACACACACACACACCTCAAGCATTTTACAAAGCAAGAGGGCAATGCATTGTGGAAAAACAAAACAATTATACTTCCTGGAACATGATGCAAAAAGGAAACTTTTTTGGGATATAAAATCTACACTTCCCAGCAGTCCAGTCCAGTAAATGTGTTATGTTGGGGGATACCTGGATGTCAATCATTTAAATATGCTCTTCCACATTTTCCAATGGACAAATTAACCAGAAAACATGGGTTGTAGGCCAACATGGTCCAGATTCAGGTCCCAATCTATAGACCACAAATCATTTCTCATAGAAGTAGATACAGAAGTATTTACCCATTAGAAATGACGACTTAAGGTATCAAATGCACACTTTCATGTCTAACCCTGTGTAGCTTCGGAGAGACTGCTTTGTCTGTTTAGGATTGATTTTTTTTTTACAAAGTACTAATGCTGCCAACTTGTAAATGCTGCTCATTTTATTTAATAGGCATATAAGCCATGTTTGCAAAGAGGGAAATGTGGAGACTGGACCTCCTGAAACTTTAATTGAATACCTCTGACCTAAAATCTCAAGATAGCATGATATATCGAGTGAACTGTACTTCAATCCTTCATATTTAAATCCGGCATCTACAATGGGAGGTCTGTGATGCTCAATCTTTAGAAACAATATCTTTATTTAAATAATTCTATTTGTGTTACACTGCACTATGAATTCTTATGCTTGGAAACCGTTTAGACAAGGTTGACATCAGCACCTCAAAGGTTCTGGATCACTGTCTGCAATGTTATTTTGAGTAAAACCGAACAGCAAACAGAGATTTTAGTTGATCTGTGAATTTGGCTTCCTTGTGGGACACATTTGACTGAAAATCTTTGGGTAAATTCATGCACAAACTCCAACTCATTCAGAGGTGTTTATCTTCAGACCCCCATGGCTTGTCATGAATAACATCCAGCCATGATTCATCACCAATTTCCCTCAGCACCCCCATCCTCTTCTTCCACCAATCAAAGCGTTCCGTCTAACCAGACCCCACCCACCTAATTCTATTTCCACCAATCAGAAGAACCTTCGCAATCACTTAGATCGGGTGTGATTGAGTGCAGCTGCCCCTCTGGGTGAAAGGAACGCCATAGACGCAAAAAAACCATTAGGCTGACACGAACCGCAGATATGGCAGATAAAGATTCACAGGTCAGTGCCTGCCATTGAGTCTGCTCTCTGGGGTAGAGCTAATCCAGTCGGCCCAGCTGAGCAATGACCCAATGCTTTGAGAGATAACAGGACAGCTGGTGTTAAAATCACCTGCCACACTGACGTGGAATATGATTTAGGCAATAAAATACTCTCTGGAAATGCTCAAAAGTAGATGTGAATGCAAGTTTGTACATAATATGCATTCTTGGGTAACTGTGATGGTAACACACCTCTGTACTCAAGCGGGGCGGTAGAGGTACCTTCAAATGGCAAGTGGCATTACTATTTCGATAGCTACAAAAATGACGACAGTTCACCCAAAAATGGGTGAGGTCATGGTGAGGTGGTCATTTTTTAAAATTTTGGTGAAATTTCGTAGATAAACAAGTGATTTGCTTATTGTAGTGATGTATGAAGAAGTCACTTTCAAACCAAGCAGCTTTCTGTTGGTAAACACGGCGAATCCACATGACCACCTGAACCCGATGCGAAATTTGCAAGGGGAAATCCTTCACCCGCACATGAAATTTCTGATCGAATTTCTGATCGTGTGTTCGTCAATCATCAATTGCTATTGAAAGTACTCGATTTTGGCCGCAAAATTTCACCAAATTGCAATAAATGTGACCACACCTTATGACGTACAGGTTTGAAATGACATGAGGGTGATCGTAAATGATGACAGAAACTTATTTTTTGGGTTAACTATCTCTCATACTAACTTTTACTAACATGCTGTTCACCAAGTTGCTCCATGACAGTTGTTGACCTGAAAAAAAACAATTGACCATAGAAGAGGTTTATGCTTAATTGCAGCAGTATTGCTTTCTGTGGTCAATAACTGTCCATATTTTTGGTTCTATGAAATTCATTGTGATAATTATTTAAAGACATTTTGTGTTGGGCTGCTATTTGATATTCAATGTAAAGTCTTGGTGTTTGAGCACAATCAATGGTGTATGTAGTAGGTTCCAAGACTTTGAGAGTATATCTGAGTAATGACAATGTTAATATGACAAACGTTTTTTTTTTTTTTTTTTTACTTTGATGTTTTTACGTCTGCGTTTTGAGCCTTGTCCATCTCTTTAGACACAGTCAAACACACAAAGTCCTGTGACCTTTCCCTCCAGTTGATCCAGGGGTCCCGATTTTAAGACCTTGTCCATCTGCTACCCATGCAGTGTCCCTTTATCCCACCTTAAGCCGTCTTAATGCCCCTATCATACCCTTATCTCCCAGAAAACCATCTTTGCATTATCCCTTCATCTATCCCTGCTGTCTTACACCACCCAAATCTCCACCAAATCCCCATTTCTGTCATCGCTGGCCAACATCCCAACACATTAGATCTTAAAACGATTTCTGTTTCTTAGATTTTCTCTCTCTGTCTGTCTATCTCTCTTTCAAACACACCCACACACACACACTCTCTGGTGTTTAACAAGCACATATGCAGGTCAAATGAGGTACTAGATACGTCATACGACTCTATTAACAACAAAACTAAGCTGATGTTGTGCATTTTTAAGAGATGTAAATAGATAACCATGTTTACATAAACATCCATATCCACATGCTTTAAATATTTCTGATCAGCTCCTTTGTCCAGTAAGATAACATTAATTATAAAACAAGAGGCTAAAAGTTCATATCACACTGATTTCTTAAAGGAATAGGTCAACCAAGAATGACAAATCTGGCATTAACTGAATGATTTGATATAATTGACAATGCACAAGTAGTATGGACTGCTTTTTAAGTACATTTATGGTGCTTTGTTGTCCATTTTGGAGCTTGACAGTCTATAACACCATCTATTTTCACTCTAAGGACAAGAGAAATCTGTACATTCTGGAAGAAAGACAATTATATATTTTGAATGACATTAGGGTGAATAGAGCTTGAAGGAATTGTCTTCTTTTCAGTTTATGAAACCTTTAAGTTCAACCAAAATAATCTATACATTTTCTAAATTCACTATATAACTTGGAATTCAGCCAGTCTCAGAGAAGCTAAAGAATTAAAGAGTGTGTGGAGTTAAGACAGTTCTTATCTCCATATTTCGACTATCTGAGTTAATGTCCTGAAGCTCCTTGAAGAAACACAGGGTTAGCGGTCAGACTGCATGGGCAGTGAATCTGGAACATGTTATTAAATCAGTATGCATGGAATGATGCGCTCTGGACCGTGAATGGATTTGGAAGCTCAGTGTGATATCAGACCCCCTAAAACAATTTTTTTTCTGATCTAAGACTAGTTTTGATGTGTGTGTAAGTGTGTTTAGCAATGTTTTTTCCCCCCCTTCCACTCAGCTTTTCACACTGCGCTTAACACTGGGTTAGGACCTTTTTAAACCCCAGGCTGAGGCCAAGGCAAATGCGTTAACTGGAATAAGGATACCATATTATTGAGCAGACTTATGATGACATTTTCACAGAGAAACAAGCAGTTATTACATCAGGTCATGTTGAGTCGGTTTGTCGTTGTCACATTGTTAATGTGTTTTCTGTTGTTTATCATGGACTTTTAGTTTGTTTTCCATCTTCAGTGTTTTCATCATCTCTGTCGTCATTTTCATTAGTTCATTTTCGTCACCTGTTTAGTTAATTAGTCCTTGTTAATCATTATCATCATCACCTGTCGTCACTCGTTGTCATCTGTGTATTTAAGTTCCTGTCTCTCACCCTTCAGTTGTTTGCTAATGCTTATGCTAATGCTTGTTTCTGTTTACGTTACGTTGTATGGAGAGTGTTACCCTTGCCTGTACCAGTTTTGTTTAAGTTTTATTATAGTAAAAGTTTGAATTGGAACTTTGGGCCTCTGCCTGTCTTCATCCGCACCATACCCGTGACAGATTGACCGACCAACCTAAAATGGACGATTGGATAAAAATTTTCGTCCTGGCCAAGGAGAGCCAAGATCTCCCAGCCTTTGCCCATGGAGGGTCGTTTGAGGGAACCCGTCTGGCCAGATTTCGCGGGACCCGTGGAGGCCGCAGTAGAGGCGGTGGTCGAGATGGACCCCGACACCATTCTCCGCTTTGGTCCCTCTTCGACCCTGGACGGTTGACGTCCAGCTCCGAGCTTCCTGCACCGCTGGTCCCGTCCAGCCCAGAGCCTTCGCCGCTGGTCCCGTCCAGCCCAGAGCCCTCGTCGCTGCCCAGCACAGAGCCCTCGTCGCTGCCCAGCACAGAGCCCTCGTCGCTGCCCAGCACAGAGCCCTCGTCGCTGCCCAGCACAGAGCCCTCGTCGCTGCCCAGCACAGAGCCCTCGTCGCTGCCCAGCACAGAGCCCTCGTCGCTGCCCAGCACAGAGCCCTCGTCGCTGCCCAGCACAGAGCCCTCGTCGCTGCCCAGCACAGAGCCCTCATCGCTGCCCAGCACAGAGCCCTCATCGCTGCCCAGCACAGAGCCCTCATCGCTGCCCAGCACAGAGCCCTCATCGCTGCCCAGCACAGAGCCCTCATCGCTGCCCAGCACAGAGCCCTCATCGCTGCCCAGCACAGAGCCCTCATCGCTGCCCAGCACAGAGCCCTCATCGCTGCCCAGCACAGAGCCCTCATCGCTGCCCAGCACAGAGCCCTCATCGCTGCCCAGCACAGAGCCCTCATCGCTGCCCAGCACAGAGCCCTCATCGCTGCCCAGCACAGAGCCCTCATCGCTGCCCAGCACAGAGCCCTCATCGCTGCCCAGCACAGAGCCCTCATCGCTGCCCAGCACAGAGCCCTCATCGCTGCCCAGCACAGAGCCCTCATCGCTGCCCAGCACAGAGCTTCCTGCACCGCTGGTCCCGTCCAGCCCTGAGCTTCCTGCACCGCTGGTCCCGTCCAGCCCAGAGCTTCCTGCATCGCTGGTCCCGTCCAGCCCAGAGCTTCCTGCACCGCTGGTCCCGTCCAGCCCAGAGCTTCCTGCACCGCTGGTCCCGTCCAGCCCAGAGCTTCCTGCACCGCTGGTCCCGTCCAGCCCAGAGCTTCCTGCACCGCTGGTCCCGTCCAGCCCAGAGCTTCCTGCACCGCTGGTTCCGTCCAGCCCAGAGCTTCCTGCACCGCTGGTCCCGTCCAGCCCAGAGCCTTCGCCGCTGGTCCCGTCCAGCCCAGAGCCTTCGCCGCTGGTCCCGTCCAGCCCAGAGCCTTCGCCGCTGGTCCCGTCCAGCCCAGAGCCTTCGCCGCTGGTCCCGTCCAGCCCAGAGCTTCCTGCACCGCTGGTCCCGTCCAGCCCAGAGCTTCCTGCACCGCTGGTCCCGTCCAGCCCAGAGCTTCCTGCACCGCTGGTCCCGTCCAGCCCAGAGCTTCCTGCACCGCTGGTTCCGTCCAGCCCAGAGCTTCCTGCACCGCTGGTTCCGTCCAGCCCAGAGCTTCCTGCACCGCTGGTCCCGTCCAGCCCAGAGCCTTCGCCGCTGGTCCCGTCCAGCCCAGAGCCTTCGCCGCTGGTCCCGTCCAGCCCAGAGCCTTCGCCGCTGGTCCCGTCCAGCCCAGAGCCTTCGCCGCTGGTCCCGTCCAGCCCAGAGCCTTCGCCGCTGGTCCCGTCCAGCCCAGAGCCTTCGCCGCTGGTCCCGTCCAGCCCAGAGCTTCCTGCACCGCTGGTCCCGTCCAGCCCAGAGCTTCCTGCACCGCTGGTCCCGTCCAGCCCTGAGCTTCCTGCACCGCTGGTCCCGTCCAGCCCAGAGCTTCCGGCGCCGCTGGTCCCGTCCAGCCCAGAGCTTCCTGCACCGCTGGTCCCGTCCAGCCCAGGGCCTTCGCCACTGGTCCCGTCCAGCCCAGAGCCTTCGCCGCTGGTCCCGTCCAGCCCGGGACCGCCTTCGCCGCTGGCCCCGGTCAGCTCAGAGTCCTCTTCGCCGCGGGTCCAGTCCAGTGCTGACCTCCCCAAGAAAATTTTGGGGGGGGGGCAATAAGTCCTCTGAGGGGATCGTGGAGGCCCTGCCGACACGGTCGCCACGGCCGCCCGAAGGGTCCTCACCGCCATGGCCGCCCGAAGGGTCCTCACCGCCATGGCCGCCCGAAGGGTCCTCACCGCCATGGCCGCCCGAAGGGTCCTCACCGCCATGGCCGCCCGAAGGGTCCTCACCGCCATGGCCGCCCGAAGGGTCCTCACCGCCATGGCCGCCCGAAGGGTCCTCACCGCCATGGCCGCCCGAAGGGTCCTCACCGCCATGGCCGCCCGAAGGGTCCTCACCGCCATGGCCGCCCGAAGGGTCCTCACCGCCATGGCCGCCCGAAGGGTCCTCACCGCCATGGCCGCCCGAAGGGTCCTCACCGCCATGGCCGCCCGAAGGGTCCTCACCGCCATGGCCGCCCGAAGGGTCCTCACCGCCATGGCCGCCCGAAGGGTCCTCACCGCCATGGCCGCCCGAAGGGTCCTCACCGCCATGGCCGCCCGAAGGGTCCTCACCACCATGGACGCCTGAGGGTCCGTCTGCTCCGCCATGGCCACGCCCTCATCCTGCTCCGCCCTGGCCACCTGCACGTTCTGCTCCGCCCTGGAGGCTTCCTGCTCCAGATCGGCCACCTGTTCATCAGCCTCCAGGGCGCCCACCCTCCCACCCCTTTGGATGTTTTACGGCGCGAGGACGCGCCTGGGGGGAGGGGGGGGTTCTGTCACATTGTTAATGTGTTTTCTGTTGTTTATCATGGACTTTTAGTTTGTTTTCCATCTTCAGTGTTTTCATCATCTCTGTCGTCATTTTCATTAGTTCATTTTCGTCACCTGTTTAGTTAATTAGTCCTTGTTAATCATTATCATCATCACCTGTCGTCACTCGTTGTCATCTGTGTATTTAAGTTCCTGTCTCTCACCCTTCAGTTGTTTGCTAATGCTTATGCTAATGCTTGTTTCTGTTTACGTTACGTTGTATGGAGAGTGTTACCCTTGCCTGTACCAGTTTTGTTTAAGTTTTATTATAGTAAAAGTTTGAATTGGAACTTTGGGCCTCTGCCTGTCTTCATCCGCACCATACCCGTGACAGTCGTGAGCTGTATTCGTCCAATCAATGTTATTGACCTCTTGAATACGTACATTGTGACATTTTAAACCTCTTGTATAATCTCAGGCGTCTTTCTAGCTCGCAATCAAACCTCAATCTCTCTATCCTCCTCCCTTCGCTCCTGTTTCTCTCTCGTTCTGTCTTTGCACTTGTTTCTCCCTCTTGTGCTTTGCAGACAAATGTAGGTGTACTGCCTCTTGACTGTGAAGTCTGTGGTCTTGAAGCAGACTGTATAGCTGCCATCTGTTTCGCAAAGAGGTCTACATAAACTCTTAAGGTCAACATGAAAAAACAAATTATTGTAATATTTACAAAGGTACTCAATTTTTTTAAAAAGGTATTACCGTGGAACATGTCCGAAAATGTAATTACTCAGAAGTTGCTCTTTCATAACTTTTGGTAGTTTTTATTGGTAATACACACAATACAGAACATAACCTTGCGTGGCACTCTTTAAAGAGCAATGCAAGGTAGCAGAAGTAGCAGAAGTTTTAAAGAGTGCAACACCACCTCAGCACACAGCAGAGCAGGAATTAGGTCATCTCAAAGCCGCCCTGCAGTTCCTGTTATTGGCAACCCTCTCGACCCATTAAAAATGAAGGAGCTCTTTAGCATTTTGATACAGTCAGTCCCACGTCAAAACACAAACACACACACACGCTCCTGTCAAACACGATCAGCCAGCTGCATGGCACGGGGGGCATTTTGTTTTGCTGTGCTCACCCAAGGGTCACACAGAGAGTACAGGGTGTGTGTGTG
The DNA here is from genome assembly GCF_949152265.1 of Phoxinus phoxinus. NCBI lineage: Eukaryota > Metazoa > Chordata > Actinopteri > Cypriniformes > Leuciscidae > Phoxinus > Phoxinus phoxinus. Next base: position 20,536,980 of record NC_136898.1, on the reverse strand, counting down.
AAAGGGGAGACGTCTCACGTGCCAAGACTGTGACCTCAACTCACAGAGAGCAAACACCTGGTCGTGCTGTTGTCATGGAAATGCTGCCTGGTCCTCTCTGATGGGACGTCTCAAGGGCGGTGCGATGCGTCTTGGGGAAATGAGGGGGAAATTTTGGGTGGACATATGCGGACAACACCCCACCAGCCAGCTGTTCTGTCTACAACATGAGCTCTCTGCACATGTCAAGCCACTGGTCTGCTGTTCTGGTGCGTTGCTGGGAATTCTGGGTGTGCTGACATACATTCCAGTTCAAGCATTTCTGTTAACCAAAATCCCTTTCAGGCAAGAAACAATTTCAGTCATGCAAGTTCAGCTTTTCTCTCTTTGAATGGGGATGCATCAAATTCTCCAAAGCTGGTCAGCCAGCTGACGATTAAATTCTTGTTGTGGCAAGCAGGGCGGGGCCGAGAGCCGTGGGAACGGAGCAAAGCCGGTGAAGCGAATGCTAATGAGCGTCACCTGCGCACCACACCGGTTTCAAATCTCACCGAGGAGCTCTGGAAAGGTAAAAAGAGGAGTGACGAGAGATGACCAAGCCTGGGACATTTATGTTGGGGATTTTATTATGTTTATATGCGCCAGTCGTCTGTGAGGGGCTTTACTTTTAGATTAAAACTTTGCGTTAAATGTTCGCCAGTTCCCGCCCTCTTCTTCCCTGAGCCTTTAACTTTGCCACATTCACATTTGAAATCCCCAGTACAATCTAACAAACAACTGTCTCGTAATTTTTGTTTCAAACTAAATTGTGCATGTCTTTAGTTCCCGTTTGCATGCAAGTGTGTCCAAGGTCTAGTTTTCGTTTTGTCTCGGAGTTTCCACGATGAGCACATAACATAACGGAAAGAAGTTAATAAAGGGCAATCTTACACAAGAATAATCAAACGTGGGGCCTCAAATTATGACAAAATTTTTTTTTTTTTCAAGCTGGACCAGGCAATGTGCATGTGCAGTCCTAAAGAACACTGAGTGTTTCTAAGAGGGATGACTTAACCAAATGGCGATTGCCTCTTTTACTTAGAAGACGGGACTTATTCGGCCATATTGCGCGTTGCACTTTCTCCCATTCATAGCAATACGAGTGCGCCGTCATTGTATATCTAAAGTCTTTGCTATAAACCCTGAGTGTTTCCTGTGTTCTATCAGGCCTCAGGGTTTGAATGATTTCCTATGCATAGGTAATGATCATTCCAAATGAGATTGATAATTAAGCATCAATTATGAATTAGCTTTCACGCCTCTAATTCAACTGAAGAATGCTGGGAATTACTGGGATTTGCTGGATAATGGAGTGGCCCTGCATATGATTGCCTGTCTAAGAGTGGATTTGCTCATTATATCCTTTCCTGTCAGTGTGTGGAGGTGTATCCACTGGCGTATGGGATGTGTGTCTCTCCACTTGGGCCCCCTCTTGACATTATGAGTCAATTATATCAGACAAAATTAGCCATATCTAGACCACTTGGACACATCTAAACTGATCATATATACAGCATGTTTACATAGATGCAGAGAGGCGACAAGAGTGCATTTACACAGATTCACATTCACAGGAAAAATTGCTGTAGCTATTTTCATGTATGACGATCCATTTATACTGTTTCACGAGTTCGCCTGCCCATCCAGTCTAAATATTTAATGGTAAACAAACTTGGCTTGCAGTCCTCGATGGAGGCTCAAAACCTCCGAGCTCAACCCCCCAACAGCGTTATTACGTATAGGGAGAATGAGAGAAATAGAGGTGAAGATGGAGAGGTGGAGGGATGCAGGAAGAATTGTCGGTGGGATGGCGCAATGTCTGCTGCTTATATACGCATGTAATGATGATTGAAAGGACTGAACCTACTGCTCCTTCCAAACTTAATTTACAAAAATGAAGTGTGATAATGTTTATTTTGAAAGCCCTAAAAATACAATTTTCTCTCCCAATTTTTCACACACCCCTTAAAATCGACTCTAGTTTCAAGAATTCCAAATTCAGGGTTTCCAAATTCCAATTCCAAATAAATGATAAACTAAAACTATATAGGCATGTGAAAAGCAAAATAATGTTAAACTACTATAAAGAAAGTTACACTGCCTGAAATGACAACTGTCTCCATTAGTAATACTATTTAACCCTGATAAAATGCTCGTGCATGACATCATAACTTTAGTTAAAGTTAGCAAAAAGCTAACTTTAGGCAAGGCCACGTCTCATGGTTTGTGGTTGGGCCCATACAATTGTGTATTTTTGTGTGCTACTGCCGGTTCATAATGCAGCTCTGTGACACATGGGCTTGTTACATTGACAGGCGCAGGAGAAACATCCTGATTACCCTCTTCCCTCCGGGCTCACACACGAGAGGGATAGAGAGAGAGAGAGAGAGAGAGAGAGAGGACAGGCAGCAAGAGAAAACTGGCCATATGGGGTCTACGGGTGGTTTGGTCCCTATGTGTTAAGGGAGCAGCTCAAAGCAAGTGTGTTTCTGAGGGTTTTGGGCATATGGTGTCATAGAGGGAGGCCAGTACCACAGGAAAACACACATGACTTATCTTTCATCACGGGTTTGGAGAGAACACATCTCTGCGGATAAATGCCTCGACATTCGCGGCATCCGTATTAGCCAAGTAGCATCTCAGCGCCGTTATTTAGTGAGTGCAAAAAGCTGAAATCATAGAAACAGCGGGAGCCTCATTCATGATTTGAATTCCCACAAAAAGTACAAAAACCACAATGTTCAGAGAATACATAATGATTGTGGTGGTTAACTTCAAGTGCTGAAATTCTTTAACTGCTTAATTGTTGTAATTACACTGTTTACGCGTTAATGTGTATGCGAACACTAATAGCTCTGCTTTAATTCCTAGTGCCTAACTGTCTACTCTACATAGACAGCATTTTATCTGTCTGAATCCATGTTTTGGTTTTCCTTCATAATTTTTAATCAAATTGCCATAATTCAATAAAATGTCAAAACAACAGTTTTCTCTCTGGTGACGTATGCTGGACTTCTCCAATCATTTAGTCCACTTAAACCCCGTCTCATTATTCCAAATGACTGCAAGTTCACATTCAGATCTGGCTCGAACCAATCAATAGAACCAGGTCCCACCCTTGACTGTTTTAATTTGATAATCCTTTATAGACAAACGTATATCAGGATACAAAAGGAAGGCTCAATCACTGCTTAAAAGTCACATTTTAAAGGGGTGGTTGAATATGATTTCACTTTTCTAACTTTAGTTAGTGTGTAATGTTGCTGTTTGAGCATAAACAACATCTGCAAAGTTACAACGCTCAAAGTTCAAAGCAAAGGGAGATATTTGCTTTTAAAGAAATTGCTTTTTAAGGACTACAACAAACGGCTGTGTCACAGAGCTGCCCTCTGTTCTCCTTGTTAACCCTTGCTAAAAACACATGCACACATACTTGGGTTTTTAAAAGACACTTTATTTACCTGGATGTACCAGCGAAGGGAGAGATGGATTACACCCACACCCACACAAACATGCACCTACAACGAGACTGTTGTGTCTCAGACTGGCCACCTGAGCACGCATGCATGGTGGCGGCCATCTTGACTTTAGTAAAAGACCGGAATGGACTTCTGTTGTGCTTTTTGTACCTGTGCTGTGTTGCATCATGGGAGTGGGAGATACCAAGTATGGTGTGTAAGGGGTGGAATTGTTCTGAAGTTATTTATATATAATTATTGTTGATTGATATAATTATATTTATACTTTTTATAATTATGGTTGAACTGAAGTTTGTGCTGTGTTATTTAAATTTGTGTGTTGAAGGGAATTGGGTTATATGATCTTTAATACATGTTTATGGTATTTAATACATCCCCATTTTATGATTGAGAAATGGTTGTACCCATGTGTATAAATGCTCACCTGAGGAAGTGGACAGGGAGTCTAAGACTGGTGGTAGTGAGTGCAGTATCTGCTGAGTACTCTGATTGAATTGTGATACCTGATCCAAGGTGATTGTTTTGGTACATTGAAGTCTTTTTATTTATTTTTTTTTTTCTTTTGATGTTTCATGTTTTGGCACCTGTGAGCACCTTGCACTTTCCTGGCTTGGGAGAATAAACTGGAAAACTGGCATTTAACGTCCTCCATGTGTTGATTTGAAGAACTCCTAGATGGTATCCCTAGTTGCTCTTTGACAGGCTGATAGGGACTACAAGACATTCCTCACGGGTTAGTGACATCACGAACCCTAAAATTGACATAAACCCCGCCCCTGGAACACGATTTATAGATTATCAAGACAGAATATGCTAATCAATGACTAGAAGATAACTACACATAAGCTACATAAATTCATAAACTAACCATTCAGAAATGTCTACATGTTGTCACTTGTTCTTGAGTCTCTCCATCTTTGTCTGACTCCGGTTTGAACATAAAAGGCTAAAAGTGTTTGAAATGTTCAGTGCATGTCTGTGTGAGCAGTGTGTGTGAGGTAAAAGAACACGAGCTGTTGAAACTCCGCCCCCTGTGCTGGGAGCAGCAGCTCATTTGCATTTAAAGGGACAGACACAAAAACGGTGCATTTTTGCTCACCCTCAAAAAGTGACAACTTTAACATTCTATATAAAAATATCTGTGGGGTATTTTGAGCTAAAACTTCACATACACACTCTGGGGACATCGAAGACTTATTTTATATCTTGTGAAACGGGCATTATACCACTCCTTTAAGGCAACATTCTTTGATAATACGGAAATCCCCAAAAAACTACTGTGCCAAACAATAAAGACTAGCCGAGTGAGCAACTTTTCATTATTTTAAACTGAATGAAAGCAGTATTGAAAAAGTTAAACATAAAAAATGCTAATATTTTTACCCAATATGCGTGTGTTCTATATTTTTGATTATTAGAACACCACATTGTTATCTTAGCAACATGTGCTAACCCAAATCAACAGTGTCAAGCCACAACTGAGCAGATTCTGTTCAAATCACCTCAAATCACCAACTCTTGCTGAGAATGAATGACTTCCAAAGGCAAATGACAACATACTATACAACCCTTTGGGAAAAGAATTATGTTAAATAAAATGACTCATTATACCGGTTTCAAACACAATGAGTACATCTGCAGGCAGTAGACAACAAGACAGCTCACTAGGTTTGGAAAGGGCAGTAATTTTTCCAATGACGCAATATTTTTGCAACACTGACAGTCACCTGACCTGACCGCACAAGCGTTAATATTCATGAACTGTCACAATGAGCCATTGCAATCCGGAGACACCTCTGCTTTCTGTTTTTCTAAGAGAACAACCAATTAGGAGCCAATTTACAGGCTGTGAGGGGTCAAAAGGTCAAGGCATTGATGGATTGTAGGGTGACATCAATATAATCCCTTCAAATACGGTTACGAATTCAACCTCTCTGTCTATGAAAAGTAGCAGCATTTGTATGTGTGAGCCTTAGACTAGTGTAAAAGTGTGAGGCCATGGGCTGTTTTATGTTCAAATAAACCGTACACCCCACAACGCCGCACTGGGCTCGGCCCCAGAGGAGAAAACTGCAGCAGGGGTGAGTTGGCGAAGGAATATAAAGACACGTCCAATTGATTAATCAATAAATGTCAGCCGTAGATTAATTACACAGCCTGGAAGACGTACCAGCTGAAATTATGAAGACACCAAATTCAATAAAAGACTTTGGGCAGCACTTCTGGGGAGCATCAGTTAGACAATAAAAGTAAAAGGGCTATGAACACGGATCTACTCATCTGATTGGCAACAGACTCAAAATTAATCTGACGTGCTAAACTCAATCCTGTTGAGTTCATCTCATGGGCTGTTTCCGGATTCATATGAGCAGAACGCTGTGCCATCTCAAAGTGAAAGGGCGGTTTGAAAGGTCAATACAAGTGAATTTATGAGTGTAACCTTACAGGCATCTTCCATCACATCCACCATCCATCTCTCAGACCGTCGGAGTGAGTGGTAGAGGGAGAAAAAGATGAGAGGAAGTGGCGGAAAAAGCTCAGACGGCCTTTAGGAAGCACATGTCAAGCACTGGCAGTGTTTGTGCTTTGAGGAAATGTTAACGGATCATTCTCTAACCTTTGCTGATATGTGTGTGTGTGTGTGTGTGTGTGTGTGTGTGTGTGTGTGTGTGTGTGTGTGTGTGTGTGTGTGTGTGTGTGTGTGTGTGTGTGTGTGTGTGTGTGTGTGTGTGTGTGTGTGTGTGTGTGTGTAACTATGCAATCAAAAAATCGTGACATTCTTATATTCTGCTCAAATCCAATTTTCTTGCGAGGTAGCTCACATTAGCTTTCAAATGTGGCCCATATCAAACACTAGTCCGTACATGCAACACTTCCCTACCTGGTACACACAACACTGATGTAACCTCTCCGGTTCTACTCTTCCCACTCCAAGCAGGATTCAAACAGGCATTTCCAGCATGGGAGTCAGGCGCACTAACAAGGATGCTACAGATCGCAGCCTCTACTGTCAGTCACTAGCTCCCCTCTTGAGGCCAAGGGAGTGAGGTTTACTCATATGATGTTTCATAAACAAAGTTCGGGAGGAGCACGTTCAAATAATCAATCCAATCAACTTGTCATCAAACAATTACCATGTCTACCCTATCAGCATGAGAGTAACCATATTCATTCTGTCAACTCACCTAACATTCCTTGACAGTTTTCACATCCCTCCACCACCCCGACTCCTCACTCTTGGCTTATTCTTTCACAGTCAGGAATACGGGGGGAGTTCTATGGGTTCGGGCCGAATACCGAGCCCGGAGCCCGGAGCCCTCTCCTCGGACAGTACGCCAAATACACATTTATTCTATCTGACTTATTTGTAAGTGTGAACTCGTGAAACAGCTCTTTACTAGCTTGCCTCCGTTACACTCACCACCTAAATCTCACTCCCATCCGGGTCACGGCACCATTGTAATCCCTCCAGTTCTACTCGCCTCACTCCAAAGGGCTTCGAACATGTGTTTTTTTCTGGCATTGTAGGCGGGTGCGCTAACAAGGACACTGAAGATCGCGGACCTCTAGTGTCGGTAGTTAGCTCGCCTCCTGAGGCCAAGGGAGTGAGTTTCACCCACACAGCTCTTTAGCAGCTGGCCTCCGTTACACTCACCCCCCTAAACCTCACTCCCACCCGGGTCAAGGCACCAACGTAACCCTTCCAGTTATACTTACCTCACTCCGAGTGGGATTTGATATGACGTTTTCAGCATGGGAGGCAGGTGCGCTAACATGGAACCAAGCATCAGTCACATGCACGCCTCTTTACTAGCTCTTTACTAGCTAGCCTCGGTTACACTGACACATCCATTCATTTAGCTCAGTTGCTGAGCTAAAATTTGAATGCCACAGATAAGGGTCTGAATATTTAAGCAAATGTGATTATTCATTTTAATAGATTTTTTTTGTGTACACATCTGGTCATAACAAAATGTGAAAAAAATAAGCGTCTGAATATTTTCACAAGGCATTATATACATCAGTGGTCACCAAACTCCGAGTTTGGTGACCCCTGATATACATTATATTAACATTAGTGGCGACATAGGTGGCAACATTATTTCCATAAAGAAACTAAATTATGCTGTTTTTATATTTCAATTTGAAAAAACTGTAGGGGGAAAACTGTCAGGGTTTGAGTTTTATTGATTAAAAAAATAAAGGGAAATTATGTTCAGGTGGAGTATTCCTCTAAATGTCAAATCACACGAATTACAACCGAACTATTCACAATGATGACACAGTGCACTGAAAGTGGCCCAGATTAGAACTGAAAATGTCAAATGTCATTGATTTCTGTTGTTCACACTATCATCCAAACTCTAGGATAATTGGGCCACATTAAACTGTGTGATCGTAGCCTGTGAGTAAGAGTGTGCCTCAGCACATCTCTTTTTCAGTGATGACTATCAAGTGAGTAACGACGTGATGCACACACATGCTCATCACTTTCTCTGATCAATACACACACATCAGCCTTCAGAAGGACATCAGGGCAAGGGGAAGCGTAGCTGTCACTGATGTGTCAAAACTGTCCCTACACACACATTATACAAACTCCTATACAAATAGTGATGACCTATTGATGTGCTGACATTAAAGATAAGCACATCTGATCATTACATTATTTAGAAAAAGAAAAGGGATGTGTGAATGCAAGCTCAATTTCACATTTCACACACTGTTGTGCTACAAAATGTGTCAGAATGCAATTAATAATCCAACACAAATACAAATTTAAATCTTAGCACTGCCAAAAGGGATGCTCGAGCTAGCATTGACATAAATTGTCTGTTTCTGTGTTCAGTTTTCTCTTTAGATTAACTAATTTGTGGACTTTGAGGATTTAGCGGATTACCCAAATAACTAATTTAGTTCCACATCCACAGCATTGAAAATTTAAGGTAAATACCTTAAATACTGAGGTTTGTTACAAGCCGAAGTAATGCAAAAACACACACATTAAAGCACCATTCACGCTAACAGCAACTTTTAGCATTGAAACAATTAAATGTCAATTAGAGTATCCAAAAAAATTGCATCAACGACCACTGGACAACACACTAAACATTGGCTAAGCATTCGCATCTGCATTAGTATACTAGCGTAGAGTATGTTTCAGGTCTAGAGAGAGAAAGAGCATGATAATAAGGCGAGGTCTGTTTTTATTCCTTGTCACATAAGCACATGTAAATATAGCCGCTCTGGCTTAGGTTATGAAGTGTTTACTGAATGTTAAAATCCACTGCGTATTGAACATACAGACATTCAGTGTGGTCAGCAACCCCTGGGCAAGTAGTCGTATCGTCCCAGTAGGGATTCACATACACACACATTGACAAGAAGATCTGCCTCGTAATGCCGGCTGGCAGGTCACAGAGAGATATCACTGTCATACACAGACACACACTCCTGCCCTTCTGTCATCTGCCCCTGATAGCACCCAGAATGCGTTTGAGGTCGTTTCAACATCATATCTGGTGTTTGCACTGAATGAAAGGATATCGCAATATGCTTCCTTGCATTTCTGCCTCTTTCTCTCTATCTCACCTCACTCTCTGTATATCTCATTGCATTGTTGAGCCTGCAGCAGTCAGCCCTTGAGCTACGCCGCGATTGGCTGGAGATGATGTCATCTCTTCCGGAGAGCTCCGGAGCGGTGCGCGCCATTGGCTGGCGGCGTAAACGGTGGCGGAGTGCTGAGATCTCACTTTCATTCATGTGCAGCTGGGGAGGGGCAATTATTGGCGGGTGGCCCGTGACCTCACAGCTAAGGTTGCATTGTAGCGGTACACTGTTAAACTGTCCCAGCGTAATGATACTTCAGACATACACTAGAATGAAGTGCTAATGGGAGTTTATAATGGGATGGAAAAAAAGTGTGGAGCCCAGGGCTTTTTTCATGCAGCTCAGGTGTGCACAAACCCACGCGCACACACGCTAATGTCTGCACCAGCAGGCTTAACGGTGTTCACACATTCATTACACACACATTTACACGCAGCCACATGGTGACTGGAGCAACCTAATCAGTGCGTCTCTGATGGGGGTTGGGATACGGGGGTGGGGTTGTCCTGGAGCGTGATGGTGTCACCATGGCGACACTGCAGATGATGCACTCCTCCTGGAGTTGGGGGAGCTGTGTAAAGATGAAGTGTGTTAGGGAGCTTCCTTTACACAGATAAACACACACACAAAAAACACATGCGAGTTGGGTGCCACTTTAGCGAACCCCACTGGATATACACTAACCCTTCTCAACATCTGCGAAAGCGTACCACACACTATGTATTAGCCAGCAATATCCCACTGTGGTGATGTCAATGTCTCATTTCTCTCGCTCTCGTTCTCCACCCTGTACATGATGTCATTGTTTTTCTACAGTTGCTGCAGAGGCATATGAACGTGATTGTTTCCAGGATCTTAGGGGAGATATCCACTCTTCTGGACGTTCGGAAATGTGCAGTTCTCTTCCTCATACTGATTCTCATAGAGGACCTCCACCAACATGAATGAATATAACTAGAGTCCCGGCCTTGCACATTACCAGCAAAACTGGGTTAATTCAATTTAACATACAATGCAAAACTGGAGATTATGCTCTACACAAGTCTATAACTAATCCCAATCCAGACAACACAACAGTCTAAAGAAGCTTAAAAGACTCTCAGCTATGCTGTTTTCTGCCGCAATTTCAATTTTGTTATCAGCACAATTTGACATGGTGCTGCTGAAAGGGAATTGAATTCATTTACAGCAATTAACTGTCTAATCTTTCCTTCTCATCAATTTGTCATTTAGGGTGATTTGGTTGCTGTGTGGTGGGTGGTATCATTTCAATCTCAGACAATAAAATGCATTTTTATGTTTGTTCTGATGTATTGTGTTATCAAGCGTGGCACAATTCTCTGCCGTTGACAGTAATTCACTATAGTGGCTCATCTAAAGTAATGGGTGCTATGGCAATGCAGTGATGCATACAGGAGTCCTAATGGAACGACTACGAGTCCAACAAGTCGCTAATACTCAAATGTCACAAAGATAGGAAACGACTTGAACTGGTCAAACACACGCTCAAACACAGTAAGATAAACACAAGCCCGGTTTCATGCATGCCCGACACAAATGTCCATGATATTTCAAATACCACAACAACAGCGTGAATGGATATAACATCAGCTCACACAAAACTATAAAGTAAACACTAAACCCTGCGCACTGATAAGTCACGTACTGGCCATATTTTCAACACTAGATAAGGCCATTTACAGAACACCGTTTTAGAATCACAAGACTAAAAACAAAGTTCAAAAGGACAAGCTATGTCTTAAACTTCCTTCACTGATCAAGTGTATTCTACATGCATGACTGATTCTACCTGTCTCCAGCCCCACTGATAGCCTTGAAGTGGTCCCTTCTTTTGTGACCAAAACAAGTAATGACAAGGCCCCCTTTTGTCTAATGAAGTTTAAAAGAGAGAGCATATTTCTTGTGATGTCTAATGAATATCCTTCTCATATACATGACTAATCTCATGCATTCATCCTTTTTATCAGTGAACTGGAAAGGGGCATGCGGCTGTCTATTGACCCTAAGGTCAAACCAGGATAAAGGTCAAGTGGACATACAAAAGAGACCTGACTCCAGCCTACACCACTTCCCCAGCCCACTTTCCTTTGGTCCCACCTGCTCAACAGATCCTTTGAGGGACTGAAACTTTAGGACATCTCTTTCATGATACTGGCTTTTCTTTCACTTCAGAGGAAATGAATTCCTGGTGGTGTTGATAATCCACTGTCACTGAAGCATCTGATTGTGGATGCCTAAGACAGAGACACTTCTTGTTCAGTGCTAACAACCAATTGCACTGACCTATTGGATTTGCAATGTGATTGTCTTGGATATTAAGAGGATGAGTCGAGGAAGGGATAGAAGAGAGACATGGTGAAACCTGCACAGAGATGAGCTGAAAGGGTCTCTTCGGCTCTCTGTGATCTCACCGCTCTCTTAAAGGGACGGAAGCATTAAAGACTTCTGATGGCTAGCAATGAAAAAGCTCCCTCTGATCTCTGTTCAGATAATAGAACAAAATATCTCATTAATTCCACTTCCATTCCACTAATATGTAAATAAAAAAACAAGCACACAACCAGCTCATAGTTTCGTAGATATAGTGCAAATATAGGACTCAACCACATCTCATTTAACCACATGGATTTCTTTGCCTACAATTTTCTGTGAATTTAATCATATTTCAAGATAAAGGAGAATATAGTCTTTGCTTAAGCAATCAAATGTCACATCAAATAAACCAGTTTTCCAACCCTTGTCCTGGAATACCACAACCCTGCACATTTTAATGTTTCCCTAACCTGGTTCAACTCATCAGCTCATTGGTAGAGACTCCAAGACCTGAAATGGGTGTTTCAGAAAAGAGAGACATAAAAATGTGTACACATGTGTTGGGGCTAAGCCAGAACCATGGCTAAAAGCCATTGCTTTAAACCTTCCATATCACTAACCTGTCAAATTTTGAGGATCACCGGAGGCTAGTTCACATCATAAATTATGTTGATAGGATTTGTTGGATCTAATTTGATAATCTTGTTGGTGAGGGGTGTCTAAACCTTATTCTGGAGGACCACCTTCCTTAAGAGTTCAGCTCCAACCCACATTAAACACACATGAACCAGCCAATCAAGGTCTTCAGGATTTTTAGAAACTTCCAGATAGGTCTGTTGGAGCAAGTATGTAGGAACACACAACTTTAGATTGGTTGAAATGTTGGCATTTGTTGGGGCAGTGTGATTCACAAACAACTTTTGCACAGATGGCCTGCGACTAATTTAGCATTTTTGACAACTTCAGCATCTTAATTTGTGTGATAAGCAAAGCAGAACAAACATCATTAGTCTGAGAAGTATACACAATATGAATGAAGACTAATCCAGTCTCTGAGGGACTTCTAGTTCAGCCACATTATCAAAGGGATGAGAAGAAATTGGTACAGAAACAGTTTGGGGGGAGGTATATAAAAATCCTGGCACTCCAAATCCGCGTGGCGTTCATTAGGAGAGAAAACAGCCCTGCGTAATTAGGTTATCCTCACATTCAGTAACAGGGAGATTTACTCTTGAACTTTTCTGTTTAACAGCTGCTAAGCCGCCGCAGCCCTGGGGAAGAGACAGCGGCACCAGAGAGGATTTGGAGAGGATAGAAAGGAAAACATAAGAAAAAGACAAGAAAGAAAGAAAGAGGGGAAAGGGAGAGTCATACCCCTGAATATTTGAATATGAAATTAAAAAAATGTTTTTGTAATGGCTGGAAGGGAGAGAGGTTGAGGGGGAATCTATGCAACTGAATCACGCACCAGATTAGAGAGACGACCCACCAAAGCAGACAATTACACTAGACTTAATGTGTCTGGAATCTGTGTTAATGTTAAGGGGGTATTCGTTTCAGACCCCCAGTGTGAACGTAGTTCCCGACCCCTGGGGTTAAAACTGGCATCACCACATTTGCAAGTGGGGTCGCAGGCGAAAGGACGGTCGAGCTGCCAGCCGGCAGAGAATAGGGGGATTAAGATGAAACAATCAAAGTGCAACTGCAAGAGACAGATGGGGGATTTAGGGTTGATGCTGTCCCTGATAAACACGCAGTACCCTAGCCCAATTTAAATCAAGACTGCACCGTCTTTACTGGTAATGAGGTTCATGCAAGGACACATCTGAGATCACTGGGAGAACTGCACACTAAATCTCTGGGTCCAAACTGGGACTCAAACCCAAGTCTTAGGAAGACTTTTTTGGACAAATTTCAAGCAAAGTCTAATGGCTGGTTTAGAATTAAGTTTAGAAATATAAGGTTAGGGCTTGAGTTACATGGGCCAAGCTATCCAAATTACTATACCGACTGAAATATCTACCTATACCACTACCCTGAAAATCCCATTAACTGTAAAGCAAAAATCCATTTAACTCAAAGGTACACACAAGGTCAAGCTACTTGAAATAATCCAAATCACAAAGAAATCCTCCACTGTCTATTTTTCTGCATGTGAAAATCAACTCAGAATGACTATTATCAATCTACAGCTGAGACACCACCATCTCCCCCTGGTGCGCTCTGAGCTCAGGTGGCCAATGGGATGAACATATACATCATTACAGACAGTCTATGGACCTCTTTGGCCCCTACATGGATTTGAGTATTTTCATTTTGTTCTTAGTAAATGCCAAAGTGAATGCTGCGAGGTGTGCTTATACTGTGTGTATATGGCTTGCTCTAAGTTTGTGCTGTATACATACTGTAGCCTACTAGCAAAGAGTTTTTCTTGTAGAATGTTGAAAACTGTAAAAAGAAAAATCCTCCCTCACATTTGTACATATTTGATTATACTTACACAGTATACTAACTGTATGCTTAGGGCTAGAATGAGAAATCTGTAAACGGTCTATAACTTATGCTAAAATGCACTGTAAATATTTTGTTTTAAGGGAGACATTTTTACCATGTGCACATGTGCATTTATAGTAAGACAGTGTCACTCTGGCACTCTGGAGTGCAAAACACTATAATTTCATCACCTTAAACGCCCTCTGTTTAGCTTGTAAAAGGAACAGGGAAAACAAACAGAGAGGGTGAGAAAAGTAAATGAGGCAAACAAGTATTGTCCTTCTTTCTATAGTGCTTAGTGCACCACCCAAACTCAGAGCCAAAATTGTACTGTTGTTATCCAGTCCAAGTTGGCTGAAATAGAGGACAATTAGACGACACCCATTCCCCTTTTCCAGCCTTCCCACTGAAATCCTATGTTGTTCTGAGATCATGTATCAGACCTCGACAGAGTAACTCAGTTTTTTTTTTGTATTCTGAGCCTTGCATGAAACAATATATCTCTGCTTTCAGATATAAAAAGCATGACCTCCAGAGCTACTTTGATGCATTCTCCTCTTTCCTGAGCCCCATTACAATCCACTACATAACCGCAGGGTGACAACAGAGCCCTGCCTGCCCGCTCATCTAACTGTGCACCATCAGCACTAGTGTTACAGCTGAGCCAAAGTGAGCTGAGCCCAGTCGGCACATCGTCACACACACACACACACACACACACACACACACACACACACACACACACACACACACACACACACACACACACACACACACACACACACACACACACACACACACACACACACACACAGTGCAGTGATATCATAGCCCAGGCTGGTGGAATGACACAGTTGTTGGGTTTGCACAATTGTACCGGACCAAACACATAGCCCTGAGGGGCACCCTTCCCTGCGAGCAGATGCCCTGAACAGAGGAATCAATATGTATGCTTACATACACCACTACACACTGGAAATGTGACATGCGTCTTCCTCTACTTCTCATGCAGGAACTCCTCATGGCACATTTAGAGATGATGTAATCCAGATCCACACCTTTTCTCACACATCACACAGCGTATACATGTACATACTCTGTGGCGGCATGCTCACACACACATAAACATTCAGGGGGAGCCCCCCTCTCACCTGCACCTGCATGAAGGAGCCCCTGTAGAAGCAGCAGGCAGCCGCTGACAGGGCACTCCACAGGCTGCATCTCTCCGTCATGGCTCCGGTCCTCCTCTCTTCGGCTCGTCCACCCCTGGAGTCCACTAGAAGCCCTGGGTCATGCCCTGTCTCCTAGCGTTCACCCCGCGCTCAAGCCACTGCCGCAACTGATCAGTGCTATCGCTGTTCCACTGGAGCCAGCGTCATCCCAGATCTGCACCGGCTTCCTCTCTCTCCCTTCTCAATGTCTCGATCTCTCTCTCTCCCTCTCTGACTTTCAATGTATCTCTCCCACTCAGTTCCACTGCCTCTTACTCTCACTCTAGCGCTTGCTATGCTTCACAGCGCTGGCAGGGATTACCTCATCGCTCTTGGATGAAAGCAGCGGGAGGGGGGAGGGACGGAGGGGGAGAGAGAGGGATGTAGAAAGAGAGAGATGCTTGCAGGCACTGAGACCCCACCCACCCCCTCCTCCAGGGCTCCAAACAATGCTGGGGGGAGAGAGACAGACAGAGAGAGAGAGAGAGAGAGAGAGAGAGAGAGAGAGAGAGAGAGAGAGAGAGAGAGAGAGAGAGAGAGGGGTATGTGGCGTACGCATTCAGCACCTACTCAAAGGAATTTTCCCTTTTATTCCGGTTTGAAAGACTGCAAAAGAAAAGCAGGAGGGGGGCAGTTAGTCTATAGACGCTCACCCTCATGCACATACACTCTTCCACACCCACTGAGTCGCACAAGCAGAGAAAATAGTTAAATTCATGCACACATGACTGTTTGTGCACAAGTTAAAAAATAATAATAATAATAATACAAAAAAACGGGAGTAGATGTTGTAAGTCTGGGCATGCAGGATATATTTAGATTCTGAGTTGTGCTTGGAAATAAAATGATGTTTTCTAGGAACGTAGTAAAAACCTGCTAATGAGCCTCAGTCTTTGAATATTCCCTATTGGATACTACCCACGCACACATACTTACTCCAGATAAAATGAGTCTGACTCTGGCACAGCAGTCTAGGGTGGGGCGTTTGCTCCCTGGGGACTATTGTGACATCAAAATGGACGCCTTGCTATGGCAACCAACTGAAAGCTTTGACAGCAGCATCCTTAAAGGAATAGTTCATCCAAAACAAAAAGGAAAGACTGTCATTTGCCAAACAGGAATGGGCTGAAAGTTAATGAGTTATTCACAAGATAATCGTTCCCTCTGTAATAGCTCACAAATATTATTTGTGCTTCTGCATATTCAAAATTTACGTACCAAGACTTGGCAGGTTTTACATCGAATGGCAATGGATCTTGCATGTCTTGTAACCAAACATGCCATGTCAAGTTTGAATTCGTGCAAATGAGATTAGAGAGCTACAGTGGTTGAGGAAGAATATCAGTGAAAAATCGCTAAAATTTCAGTCACATAAAATCACATGGCTTCAGAAGTGGTATACAGTATACAAGTTGAAATGGACCACAATTATGGTGTTTCTTTTTATGCTTGGAGCTCAACAGCATCCATTCCCATTCACATTCTGGACTTTCCTCAAAACTTGGAGCAAGTCATACGAGTACAGAATTATATTAGGGCGAGTAAATTATCATTCTTGGGTAAACTATCCCATTAAATCAGGGAAGTCCAATCCTGTTCCTGCAGAGTTTGGTTCCAGCCTCCTGCAACACAATTGTCTGTAAGTTTGTAGTAATACTAAAGACCTTGATTAGCTGGTTCAGATGTGTTTAATTAGGATTTAAACTCTGCAGGATAGTGGCCCTCCAGGAGCAGGATGACACACACACACACCTCCTGGACACGCAATATGTCTGTAAGGATCACATCAGTATTTTGAGTCTATAAATTCGGTTCTGAAACAAGCTTACTTTGATGCTGCTTACAGTATCAACTAGGGAAGTCACACAATGAAAAAACAAAAGATATAATTAGACGAAACCCATTCTGCAAAGAAATCTCACTGATGCTATTATGCATTTGCAGATAATCCTCTCAGAACATGTTAATTTCATGTTGAACGCTCATCAGCCTAAGACAAAAGGAGGATGAATGTCAAGTTGAAGCGCTTAAAGAGTAAAAGATAGAGGTGTAATCCATTGTGTGGGTTAAATATGATATGGTGCGTGTTTGTCTCATGAGATCATGCAATGAAAAAAGGGATTTCATGCTATTTCCAGAGATATGATGAGGAGTCTCACATGACACACACATGGTGACAAACATATGGCAACCACAGACAGATTTTTGTGAGAGATGAAATTACTGTCTAAATTGACTTTTTTGTAGCTTGATTTCCCAGTGGCTCTGTAGTATATCAGAGCATTGCTGTACTTGAGTGTCCTGACCAGAACAGCACAACAATAACGGCTCAACCAATGGTGTGATATTGGGACGGGACTACCTGTTTGTTTAACCAATGGCAGATGGAAGGAAATGTTTGAGAACAGTCATTATTCTTCCAATTGCATCCCATTGAAACCATGACCTTGGCATTGCTGCCGAGCAGTATTTGAGATAAAGGATCAGATCGCTTCTGAAACTCTAAAAGAGAACGAAATCTGAAAAGCAGCATTTAGCTAAATTTGATTTAATCTCATTGCTATAGGAGAAATAACATGTGTCATGTCTAGGAGAAACAACTGTGATAATATAGAGAACTCGATTTTTCTTGCCTTCCTGTCTGTCCCAGATCTCTACTTCCTGAGCTCCCTCTCTTGTTTTCGGTATCACGCTGTTGTGTGTATCTATGCTGATCATGGATTTTCCTTCACAACCCCTCCTCAATCTTTCATTCAATCTCTCTCTCAGTTAAATATTAATTACACAGTGAGTGTCCTGCAGGCAGGGTGCAGTGGTACAATGGAGAGGAGCTACTCTGTGAGCGAACTGATAATGAGGAGGTGGAGGGGGTTTGTCTCTCCCTCCATTTGCCTACAGGGCCCGAACGCCTCACCTCCCCCTTTCCATTAACATTAATGAGCTCGGCCCCCTTGGAATTCTGGGTATTGTAGTTGCCATGCAATGGCTCCTGCCCAAGTCGGCACTGCTTTTGCTGATCAAGCAGTTTGGTCATTTGGTTTGATCTGTAGCAGTAATAGAAGACCATGTTAGTGTGTGAGGTCTAGTCCATTTACAGTATAATCAATGCAGAGCTGTGTATAGTGATTTGATTTAAATGGAATAACTGTCTGTTCTGCATGTATTTCCATGCTGAAAAATAGGAGGGAGTGGAAAAAAAGGGGTATACCAACCTCCATCTTTCACCAGCTGAGTTTACATCACTTTGTCTTTCTCAATTCATTGAGTTCACTTCTACATGTCTCGTTCTTCTTATGCATCACTATTACCATTGCCATTTTTAAAACCCCTAACCATGGGAGCACAAATCATGCAGCTTGTTGAGGAGATGGTGCTGTTACTTTACTAAGCAATCTAAATTATGATCTTTGCCTGTTGTACAACAAAACACACAAAACACATTGAAAGAAGGATCTGAGACATAACTTGCATCCCAAATATCACAGAGACCTAGCCTGGGAAAACCCAGACCCTCTCAGTTGTAACTGAGTAAGGGTCTGGCAAAGCTCCATAGACAATTCATTTCCACAGGGGCGTCACCAACGGACGTCGGATAGATCTAAAACCAATCAGAGCGATGAATGACATGACGTATGCAGAGCGACGGAGAAACATCTCGAGACTCTCAGCAATTCTCTGTTTGTGTTAACGAAAATGACCATTTTAAATCGCTTGAAACAGACGCGATAGCTGATTCGAACGAGTGATGTTGTGATGTTCCACGGCGGCATCCATCTCTGTAATGTACAAAATCTGCGTCACCGTCTCTGCTCTGTCGTCATCGTGTAAAACGTTTCTGATTGGTGCCGCGATTTCGGCGGATTGGAAATGGGTTTCAATGGGCTCTTTGCCAGACCCACTTGCAGAGCAAATCTAAATTTGCCGGAAGTGGTCTGGGTTTTCCCAGGCTAACAGAGACCAGGGATTGGCCTCTTTTGACCAGTAAAAAAAAAAAGACATCTAGAGCAACCACCTTGCAATGCCTAAGCAATCTCCCATAGCACTGTGGAAGTGAGATTTCCATGGAACATCACCACAATTACTTGTTGTGTCCAGATTAACTCTTTTTAAAGTCCCCATGAAAAAAAAAAAATTAGTTTCTGCCTTTTAGTATGAATATGTTAGCCTTAAGGTTATCTATAAGTTAATGTGCTCCAAACCAATGACAAAATTTGCATTTAGAAGATCTAAGCATTCAAAACTTAATCTCTCACTTCCGCCAATATGGGTGATTCTGATGACATCACTCTGCACTTCAGCTTCTCATCAGATTTTCTGTCCAATCAAATGCTCTCTAGAATATAAAGAGTCCCCCTTACACTACTTACACAGATGCTGAAACTGCGGCTGAAATCGGTCACTTGTTCACACCATTACTGTTTTCTATATGGTAAATAGTGAATAGTCCACAATGCACTATATAAGATATAGGGAACGAGTCAGACAGTGTAAATATGCTTTCCATTGGGGCGAATGAAGTTCTGTTCAAGCTGTGATATAAACTAAACACTATTGGCTTATTTTAAAAAGGGGAGGAGCTGTTTAATATGTCCCGCCCTGTCTTCCTGTTTCAGTGGAAATTACGTCAACACATCGAATAATGCTGTGCATTTAAAAGCACTTCAGTGGGCCTTTCATACAAATATCAGTTAATTTCGATATAAATGAAACCATGCTAAAATGTAACAAAAATGACCATAGTTCTAATATGATTTGGTGGACATGGTACAATGGCAATACCATGCTACTAGATATAGAAATACTGTGATTTTTTGTTTTTGGACAAGTATGAAAGTAGAATCATGGTATTACTTTGGGAGTACCATATAAACACTGTGGTACACACTACAGTAGTGCTGGTACGAGAGATCAGCTTTGGTATCTTTCAGTAGAGTTTTCAGTGATACAATTATTGAAAGGAAACTGCTAATTGGTGTTAGCGGCAAGCAGAAAGGTTAGGAGTTCAATCCTAAGGTTCTGGGAAAGGTGTGAGATCTAGGAACAGCCGAGATAATGAGATGGCAGCCCGGCAGAAAATAAACATCGCGTATCAACGGCTGAATGGAAGAACGCAATCACCAACACCTCAAGTGTCTGGGCCTCTGGGAACGCTCTGTTCTGGAGCGAAGACCAGTTGTTCATCTCTGCTTCCAGTTGAAAGAGCTGTTTTTTGCCATTACAGTGAACATTCAGGGCAGAGACTCATTTTAACTCAGACACCATTAAACTTTCATATTGTGGCGGAGAAGAGAGGCATCCAAGAAATGGAGGGAAACGAGGATGTGTATCCAATCAAACCAGTACATATCTACCGCAGATACATCTGTCACTTGGCAGAAACTAGTCAAATGTGACGCATATCAACATGGACAGATTGTCTAACAAAAAACATGAATACAACTATAGAAAGTAATAAAAAAAAGCTAGACCTACGCAGTTTCTAGTAATTATGGATGGAAACAATTTTAAGGATGTTTTGTTGCTCTAACAGTTTAAATGTTTTTAGCATGACTTTGTGAAAGGTTAACTACAAAACTGAACAAAATAACCTTTTTTTTTTCAAGCCCTATCCACTCTGCCAGCGTCTCGCCGCGACATGAACCGCTCTCCATCGTTCTCACACCACAGATTATAAACAATCTAGCAAACTGTCTAGACTGAATTATACATGCAGACACTCATAGATGTTTTAAACGGCTAACTAGTAATTCAGAGAACTTCAAATTTGATTTATTAATATGAAAAATGTACAGAGTTCCAGACCTCGATGGCCTCATAGCTGCTACGACCATGTTGCTATAAGTCTATGTGGGAATCAAAAACCATTTCTACTCAGTTCAATCTCTGAACGAATGACTCTTATCAGCCGGCTCTTTTTAGTGAACCAAAAACATACTGCATGACAAGTGTTGTCAAAATCACAAACAAATGGCTCCTATGATCAGATTATTTTTAAAAACTAAAGCAAGAAGTTTTATTATGTTATGGTGTATTTAAGGCTAGTGCGACTTAAAGGTACACTATGTAACTTTTTTTGTTCAAAATGAACAACATTTAAATAATGAGTCAATACATCATCAATTGTCTTACCCTGATTCACAGGGTAAGCCTATTATAAGTGTTTATATTTTAATTGAGTACATACGTCACTCACCTGTGCGTGTCTCGTCATATCCGTAAATAGAGAAATTTGCTCCGGCTACATTGATTCATGTATAGTGTGGGAGTGGCAGAGGTTGTAACAACGAGTGAGAAAGGTTGACATGGAGCAGCTAAATCTCCAACCTCCAGGGAATCACCCGTTTTAAAGGGGTCATGACATGGGTTTTTTTATTTTTATTATTATGTTCCCTTAGGTGCAATTATAGTATTACTATAGTTTTTTTTACAAAAAACTTTTAAAATGTAGTGATTTATGACCTTTTCCCACCCTGTTTCTCATCCTCTGATTCAAACAGTCTGTTTTGGGGGTGTTTCCCCTTTAAGAGTTCAGTGTTAACGCCCACTGTTATGATTGGCTAACGTCAGTGCCTATGCATCAATTATTAACGCCCCCAGCCAGAACATTTGCGGATTCAGCGTATTTAAAAAGTAGTTTAAAGTTTTAAATACATTACTTACAGTTTGCGTCGTCGTTGTTGAGCCCAGAATAGTCGGCACGGACTTATCTTTGAGCAACAGTTTTCTGGCAAAGCCAGCATCATTTTGGGATTTGTTCTCAAAACAGTCATCCTTCAAATGGACTGGGACTTCCGCAAAAAAATAAAGTGCATCCATTTTTCCCTGACGACTGGATCTTTCGCAGCGTATTCAAAGATGTTGTTTGTCCACAGCCAGGAACTGCACATCTGCGTGGCATCGTAATTTCCCTGTACACAGACCCACTCACTGTCCGTCGACTGAACACTTGAGGTGCGCGGCACGCGGGGCGACAACGATACGAAATGAGCGTAGTTGTCTTGCGCTTTAAGCGTAGTTGTCTTCTGCTGGAGACGGTCGTATGCAAACGCTGGTACGTCACTTCGTACCGTGACGTCACTTCTTACCATGGATCCAGAACGAGCTGTATTTAGAGCTTGATTAAATAAATGATTCGTTTATAATGGGGAGGACGTCTTAAGCTATGAAACTTGCAGGACGTTTTAATGGTACAAAGACCTCTTATATACCAAAAGATCAATGCAAATTTGGTTTCTCATGTCATGACCCCTTTAAACAAACGGAGGAGAATCTGCTGGCAAAACGAGAATGTGACAGAGCTCGTAATAAAACAAGAATCAACATTGGTTTGGCTTTTTGGAGATGTTGAGAACTGAGGGATTTAAAATCCGGAGATGGTGTTTTTATTTCTCAACAGATGAGTAAGGTATTTTATTGAACAGATAAATTGCCATATGTAGCTCTCTAACAGAGTTGATTGTAAATCATTATCTATTGTGAACGGTAATTTCATCCGCACAGTCACTCAGAGCCGAAGCACAACCAAAACAATGTTCTTCTGCAAAATGCATGCAGTTTTGTTTTTTAACTGCTAGAGGGCCACAATTTGCATAGTGTACCTTTTAATCATTATAGTTAATGACTGGTTGTTTATAAGATATTATGTAAAGACACATTATCTTTCCAGAATTTTTGTTATAATGAAACACAAATGAATGCATGACAAAATATGTTACATGCTACATTTGGCAGCAAACTGCAGAGGTCCGCATTTTCCCAAACGTTTCATCCTCAGAAGTACTAAATTAAGGAATCAGGATTGTTTACTTCCTCACAATTCCCATCCATTATGGGATGGGATGGGATGGGAATCCACACATGTGGATGTGAATGTCCCATCCACATTTACTGTGTGCATGCGTCACAGTCAAAGAGGAAGTTTCAGTATTTGTGTGCACATATTTTATACAGTGTGTGTGTAAATAAGTATGTGTGTTTTGAAGGCTTGAGGGTCATGTGGGCCTGGCCACACCTAACCTTCCCTTACACAGAGCTTGAGATGAAGAGCAGTTTACAGCTCCATCTAGAGGCAGAAGAGTGCACTACACAGCAATTAAATGCAGAATCTAATATCTTAATGACTGTAAATAAGGGTAGGCACAGGAAGGACATTAATTTGCACCAAATCAGCACATTCCAAAAGTACTCATTAGATTAATTTCTTATTACATCTCCAAATGGTGCACTTAGTTAATGAATACAGGGATTTTGCCTAATTAAGCATGAAATAACCATATTCAGCAAGTTGTAAGGAGGAAGCCTCAAAGAACAGACAGATTGAAGTAATAGATAGATATATTACCAGAATTATTTCCAGCTCCTACTTATTAAGGATGAGAGATTTGCCTAGTTTAAACACACTTTACCAAGTCACTTCTTGCTAAGAGAAAGAAAAAAAAAGCCTTACTTCCACATATTCTCCTTGGTTGTCTGTGGTGTCCAGCTGTCTGTGAAAAGAAAAACGATTCATATTATATATTACGCAATATAGGTAACCGTAAGCTAGTCATATTTGTGCAATAAACCTCCAAAGCAAAGCTAACTGCAGATTATCCCACTTTATGCACAGTTACTTACATTGCAAACTAGCTAAATAAATTGAAATAAAAAACATTGAAAGCCACCTCAAGGTCAAACTTAGGGGATTTAGGGAGAGAATTAGACTTGTAATGAGATTGATGTCATCAATAAGCAACTTTTTTACTCTTCCCGTTTCGTTTGTTTTCACGTCAGAAGATGCTTAGTAAAACTCACGGAGGAACTTGACCTTTTTTTAACATCTAAAGGAAGTGAAAAGGGTGTTCCTTCAAGTTCCTCCTTCTGCACGCCACATCAATGACACAATGAAATGAGGTTGAATCCAAAAACAGGAATTACAGAGCATTTGACCACAGTAATTGGAATAAAAAATTATTGTGATTTTAACGGTAAAAGACTGTAAACATGCTACAGTGAAAAACTGTTAATTGGTTAACAGAAAGTTTCCTTACTATGTACGGTAAATTACTGTGATAGATTGAATGGTACATTTAATGTCAATTTGCTGTAAAATACTGTTAAATTTACAGTTTTTGAAAGTGAAAAAGAAAAAAATTTAATTGACAATCCCACAATTCCCTGCATGACACTTCACATTTGATGTACTGTATTTTTTTTTAAATAACTGTTTGTTCATAGTTTTCTTAGTTTTTTTCTAATCAGTTTTATGTTACATTTAATGTTGTTAAATTAATTTTTTAATGTAATGCATTTTTAAAATTCCATGTGTGTTACCATGATGGATCATGATGATGATCATGTAACTCTCATCACTGTTGTGATTGTTGGTTGTCAGTGTATTATAATGGTACAAAACAGATATTAATTCTTCAATAGGTTGGTAAATTAACATTATATCAGATAGTGAAATACGGTTTATTACTGTAAATTTTATGTTAAGTCTGTAAAACCTATAATGTTGCTACCGTATTATATACGGTAAATTTCTGGCAACCACAGCTGCCAGTATTTTACCGTAAATTTAACAGTTTTTTTTTACAGTGATTAAAATGGCATGATCGAATCATTCTTTTACTTTTTTTACAGACAAATCTGTCATTTCAAAACAATTAAAATACATTGAAAATGAGAAAAGCAGCATTATTTTTAACAAGATTTTTTTTTCAATGTTTCAGGTTGTGTGGAATATTTAGAATGAAAGAGGAACATATTACTGATTTGTTAATTTTTATATTATCAATAAAAAAAATATATTAAACAGCCTATAATAAACATTATATAAAAATATATTACCGGTACTGTACAGGGTTAGATATGTTGTGAATGATTTATTTTCTTGTTGAATGTTTAAAAGTTTCAGAAATTGACTTAAATTGAAATAAACCCTGAGGAATTTTCATTGGTGTAAAAGAGTGATAACTAGCCCCAGTTTTCCCTACATGTACATGACAGAAGGAGTTTTTGGTAAAGAGGAAACCCAAAAAAACGACCACAAAATGTGTATGAGAGAAACAAACTTATGGGAAGAGTGATGTTTGATAAATCTGCAACAGCAAATTCACTGTCAGATCATGGCAAGAAATAACTTTCAGTGTGTGAGAAGTTTAATAAACGCAGAAGTGTGTGGAAGCCACTGCCAAACACACTGAAAAGACATTGAATTAATGCTCAGTCAATCAAAGAAGTGAAACAAGTGTGTGTTAAACAGTAGTTTCAACGCTATCTCACCACCAAGAATTTATGAGGTGACGACTTGAATTTAGATGCATACTGTACGATCTTCGTTTAGTGAAAGATGATCTTTTATACTGTTTTATCAGAAGTTGTTAAAGTGATGCTGGTGAAGCTCTTAAAAACATTGCATACAAACACAGGAAGACTCTTACACTGTTTCCCGAAGACATTTCTCACATCCTCCAGCTGTGCTGGCTGACCTCACATCATTATTCTCTTTCAGACATATTCTGAATGACAGGGAAATATCTTGCTCACAAACAACAAACCAGGTGTCGTTCATAAAGAGCTATGAGTACAATCTAATTATAACAAACCAGGGTACAATGCTTTTGTAGCATACAGTTTAACTGTATTAAAACGCCTCCACAAGACAAAGGTACCATAATAATACTTATTATCATTATTCTTTTATTTTATTTGCCATATAATGTCTCAAAGTAACAAAGCATTATCATTTGATATTACTACTTTGGACACTTTTGTACAGGCAATGTTGAATTCAAAGTAGTGATAAAAAGTGATCTAATTCTTTTTTCAAGTTCACTATTTACTACATACTTATATCATATATAATGCAATTTAGCCACTACTGTCATTATAATAAAAAAAATTTAAAAAAAAAATTAATCGAAATCACTGAAAGATTATGAAAAGTATTATGTTTTTTTGTAGAAGCATCATTTTAAAGGAAACTACAAATACCATGTTGAATTTTTGACATTTACTCTGCGACACACACAACATACTGACAATGATAAACTCACCTTAGATCCTTGTGCAACTTCATACTCAGACACAACGACAACACCAAAAACTTTTTCTTAAAAAAAAAAAAAAAAGACCACTGAGGTGTTTCCTAATTTAAATTTGTAAGTTAAATTTCCCAGTCTGTTCCCAGACTACAGTCTGTCGAGTCCTTGTGGAAGCTGAGAGGAATGAACAGCGACTTTCCTGTGAATCCCTGTTCATCCTGTTGCTCTCCGCTGCCCTCTAATGTGGATTTATGAGGGTCACTGTTGAAACACCGGGTGCTTTTCAATACTCAAATTGATGCTTCCTCGTTTCCTCGCTCCTCCGTCCTCCAGCCCGTGACCCGTAAACCGATCGAAGTCAGCCATCTTGAAGGACAACTCAATTCTCTAACGGCCCCGCGAGGAACGAGGAGTGAGGAAGCTTCCGAGTGAGGATGCACAGGTGTATTTATGCGTTACCTTTACGTTTTAAATAAAGCCATATCATACATATTTCAACAGGGCATCTTACATTTATTTATGAATTTCTTAAATAACCAAAATTCAACAACATAAGGGCAGATACTTTGAGCACAGCTGATGACACTTTGTTGGACCCCATTAACATCCATAGTATTTTTTTCCATTCTATGGAAGTCAATGGGGTCTATCAACTGTTTGGTTACTATTCTTTAGAATATCTTATTTTGTGTTCAGCGGAAGAAAGAAATTCATACAGGTTTGAACTATATGAGGGTGAGTGAATTATTATTAAACATTTTTGGTGAACTCTCCCTAATATTCTGGCATTTTGTTATTACCAAACGGAAAAAAATAACAGGTTTCCAGTGGCGTTTGGGACGGGCCCCATGAGATAAACTGTATTAGACTGCATGTCCAAACGCACAGAGCAGATCTCGGAGAATCACGGTAATGTTTTTTTCTCAGCTTCTATCTCATGAGATCATCTCAAGCGTGACATCAATCCTGATGCACATGTACAACGAGCCAGAACCGCTTTCACAAAGGAACAAGAGCATATATTGTATCACAAAACCACGCTGTCACGGTATGTGGTCAGACACGAGGATTACTCTCGTCTGACATTACAGTGCAGCTTCCTGATTAATCTGTGAAGAGTTGAATGGATGAAGCATTTATATAGCACTTTATTATCTACTATTGTAAACCCAAAGCGCTTTGCAATCGTGGAGCCACAGCTCACTCACACCAGCGGTGGAGAGGAGCGAGAGAGATCGAGCCCATTCAGTGGATGGGGATTATTAGGATCGGATGCCATGATTGATAAGGGTCAATGGAGGGAATTTAGATATGATTACACCCCTACTCTTTCTGTAATAAATCACTGTAATGTCTTAATGTATGATCAGTTATCAGTTCATTTGATTGACTTGATTTGATTAATTTGATGAGCTTGCACCTTAACTTTTGCCGCTTCGAATGTGATAAGACTTTACGGTTTTATTTACACCACCATCTTTGATATTACTTTAGTCACTCACTTTCCCTATTTTGACAGCTGACAGATCCCAATGCACGTTCATGCAGACTGTGGCTCTGTATGGATCCCTTAGCCCTCACCATTTCCTCTGAGACCACATTTTTATGACGTAATGCCGCTTTGACTGTCGGGAAGAAGTTTTCTGAGGAGTTCACGGGCTCGGGAAAAGTTGGCAACAAGGGCGTATAACGGCTTCTGACGCCTAAAATGACCAATGGTACGCCCTACAATCTTTTTCTTTGTCATTGTAAGTCCACAAGACCGCGAGTCTACTGTACATGAAGTGTGCCATTTGGGACAGGGATAGTATTCGAAGGTGCTATTGCGTGAACATGATATTTCGACACTCAAATTCCTGAATCTTTCTCAAAACTGGACATGGAGACTATTGAGAGTGGCATTCTCCAGAAATGTGATTTTACCGACATTATCAAGGACTTTTCAGCTAGAAAAACAAAGAATAAAAGTTCTTAAGTTATGTTGGTCGAATTTATTCATACACAAGCATGATTTGAAAAGTATGTATTGTCTAATGGCCTAGTGACATTTTTATTAGGGGGGTCTTACTGTAATACTGTAGCCCAGTGGCCAAAGGATTATCTTAATGTAGGCTTATCCCTGTCTACATCCTTACCTTGCCTTTATATACAGTATATCATCATGATACAGGCTGCAGCAAAGATCTCTTAGAGCTGGAAGCAATATTCACAAAATGGGGTAGGCCTATTTTTTTAAGGCGAGTTTACGCCAAAGATTTACGAAGAGAAACTTGCTACTCTGTTCTAACGAAACAAAACTAACAACAGTTAGGCTACTGAAAAACGAACTGAAACAAAATAATAATTTGCAAAAATAAATAATTGTTTACGTAATTAATAAGCTCTCATCCTGTGCAGGAAAATCAAGTTTTTCCATTAGAATGCGCTACTTTATTTTTCAATGTAAACACGAGCTAGATGTGGACACGTGACCGTTGCGCTCGCGTCTTTTGCAGCCTTATTTTAAGAAGCCGAAATGGCCAAATAAGTATTTCCATCATGTATAGATAGACCGTATGCAAATGCAGCTGTCCATTAATTCCAGGTAAAATAACCATCTCATGTGAAACTTAATAATAAACCAGATACCAGACATATTAAGACAGGATACCACACTGAGCAGAAAACGGAAAAAACACATAGCATATCTAACCCACAGACACAGGATTTGTCGGAGTAGAAGTGAACTGGTCTGGTCTGAATAGAATACAACTCTGAATAGTATGAATAGAACACATATGAATATATGATATTAAAATATAGCCTACAATAGACAAAAAGCACAAATGGATCATTACTAGAATAATATTTGAAAGGATTAATAATTGAAATAACGAATACAAAAGAATAATCATAGCATAGGCCTATTTGTTTTCTTTTTCTTATACACCAACATGTTTAACAACATTTCATCTTTAATATGAATGCTATGAATGAATCAATTTTACTTTTATTCTTTTAATTTGCATTTGTTTGGTTCTATGTTCAAATATTTTATTTTTATTATTAAGAGGTTTGCACAAAGTTGCACAAGTTAACTGTAAACTGCAAACATTGCTGAAATGAAATGTCTTTAACTGGAAGTACTCTGTTAACTCTGCTTAACTAACTATAGGCCTAATTGCTAAAACTAAAACTGAAACTAAATATATAAAAACATATATATAAATGTGTTCACAAAATAAAAAAATTAACTAAAACTAACAAAACCATTACTGAACTAAATAAAACTAAACTGAAATTTATAGGAAATGTGAAAATTATATTAAAATAAAAACTAAATGCAAACCTACAATAACCTTGATGTTTAGAGAGTGTCAGTTAACCAATGCAACTAAAATCAACAGTTTATAATTTCCATAGCAATGACTATATACTTCAGTGTTTCTGTCAGATTTCTGTATAGCGCAGTTGCCGAACTTCCAGCGAAAACAACTAGAGACACAGTTTAACTTGCTTTTTTCTTGTTCTTGTTTTCCATTGAAAAAATAATCTGTTGAAGAGCCATTGGCCTCGAAACGTCACCTGTGGTTACTTAGAACATGAAATAAATATCTATTTTTGGAAGCTGTGGCAACTTTTCCTTCCTTTTTTACAGATTTTTTTGTGGTTGAGCACCCTTATTGAGCTTTTTGCCATTAGATGTGCGCACTTTGTGTTGAATCCTCATTGGAAAAATGAATCAAAAAATTTCTGAAATAACTCCAACTGCTGATTTGAAGAATTCAAAGAGTAGTGAGTTTACCTCCCGTTCCTTCTCACAACCTGCTTCATCACATGAGGTTACAATACTGTTTTCACTCAACAAGTGTTGATCCAATCAATTCCCAATGGACAAATTCAAGTCATGCCCTACATTTTTTCTTGTTCAAAAAGCCGTTTCACTCAGATATACAGTAAATAGGGAAGAAAAGACTTTCATTTCATGCCGACTTTAAGTGTGGGCTACTGTACTGAATAAACTACTGTAGCCTACTTAAAAATACCCTGTCATTCATTTTATCCCTTAAAACTCACCTTTGATCACCAAAATATTTAAATTTAAATTCTTCATGCCCAAAATATTTTGAATGTAACTCTACACCCTTGCCTCATTTAGTATTCGCGGTTCTATGAATATGCAAATGATTCCTGCCTCCACTCACTCAGAGATCCACTCGTTGATTACAAGGTAGTTTGTGACGCCAGAAACACCAGCGATTTCAAACCGTGTTTTTTGAGACTTTCTTTGGTTCACTGCAGTTTTAAGGAGAAACTACTCAGCAATGGTGTTGTTGACTTATGAATTTGTACATGGTTTGCCTTAAATTACATTAAAAACACCACATAAGGCGCGTTTCCATTACAGATTTGCGCAAAATTTTAGCGTTTTTTTCTAAATGTCGACAAAAAACGACCCTTATACTTGTGAGCGGCACATGGAGTTTCTGGGTGTTTCTCCCTCATTTCTGCTTCAACCTCTTGATTGTGGCATTTCTTTGAAGTTTAGAATTCAGTATTCCTGTAATTCTTTTCCTGTCTTTTATGAATTTAATAAAGAACTCTTTTTTCCGAATTGCCTGAAAAAGCACCTCATGCAAGCGTAAAAACTTTTTTTGCGATAAATGGGAGTTTTTGCGAAATTGACGTGTTTCCATTGGGTGTATTTTCAATTCAAAACGTGGCCAAAGACATATAAACAACATTAAAAACTTTGAAGACTTTAAAGGTATACAACAAACAAAGATCATATTCAAAAATCAAGTAACGTGATTTTTACCTGTTAGGCTCCATCTTTTCCTGCGTACAGTCTGCTTCTATATCAGGATCCTCTCTAACTGCTGTCTTCTGCTCCATCTGGCTGCTCCTCTTCAGAGGCAACTGAATCAAGTCACTGTCCACCTGGAGCTTCTCAGCACCCTTCACGGATGCATCTTCTTCTCTGTGTTTTTTCTTGGGCAGCATTGGCTGGAGCTTTGACTCTTTGCTCAAGCATAGATCTGGTGAAGGCTCTGGATATGCACTCGGTGGATCGACATGAATCCTGGAGTCAACTACAGGCTCCTTATGTTCATCTTCCAGCTTCGTTGAGTGTCCATCCACAGTTGGTAGAGTTGGAAGGTCACGGTTCTGGATGTGACTATCTCTAGTCCCGACAGTTAACGTGTCCTCCATAATGGGGTTTTCCAGAACCTCCAGGCCCTGAAGTACGCTGAGAAGGGGTGAATCCAACACATGGTCTTGTGAAGGTCTCAAGCTTTGACTCCGACTGAGGTTGGCCTTGTCCTTGTCCTTGTCCTTGGACTTGCTCTTCTTCAAGCTTTTGTCCTTCTTCGGGTGACGTGGCATGGTGCCCATGTGCGTGTACATCTCACTGGAGCTGGCGTAGCTCTGGCTCCGTGGACTCATGCCCAAATCGTCAGCGGCCAGCTCCTTGACGGATCCGCCGTCCTTCTGGGCATCTGATTTACGCCGGAGGTTGGTGAGGCTACCAAACCACTTGAAGCCTGAGAAGGGAGAAAGCATGTTGTGCATGCCGTAACTCTGCAGTTTTCTAAATGTCTCGAATGGTTCAAAAGTAAAAGGTTTATAGGACTGTGTGTGCACCCTATAGGGTCCCTGCCATTCCTAAAGTTCTTTCAATGTGAGAAAGAAACATGTAGCCTCTTAAGTAAATATACAAGACCTGACCTTGTCCGTGGGAGAGAGAAAAAATGCATTGGTCCCTTTAGTCTCTAAGACTAAAGAGACTCAGCTTCTCATGAATGAAGCCAGAATATTTCTTTCTGATGAAAATCATGTCATGGTTGCAGAACAGTGATAATGATGAACGGGGGAGGAAATTAAGATACTGTACAAACAGGAAGGCGAGTCTTAAAATAAAGCTTTATCGTAATTGGTTTCTAGCATGATCTTCAATGTCCTGCCCTTAAATTTCTCTCTGTCACTGATGGAATGTCGACTCATTTATCTTAATAATCATAGCTCTCGAGGGAGCGTCAGAGTTTAGCCCGGGACTGGTTTTGTTTCTTGTCAAGTGGTCTGGTCCAGACTGAGTATATTCATCACCAGACAGACTGGAGTCAATAACACAGGAGACTATTAAAAGTGATGTAGTTCTTAATGTATTTCTGGGTACTGTACTTGAAGTTTTGCAAAAGTATAACTGATATTAAGGAAGAAACAAAAAAATGAAACGATACTAGCTTTGCAATGCTGATAACTGTGGGAACGCATCATCACGGTCTGTGAAAGGGTCCATAGCACAGATTCCTAAAACACAAAATGATGTGTGTTTTCTTGCTTAATATTTAAACATTAAAGAATAAATATTTAAATATCTACTTTACTGTTTATTCGTGCATAATTTGAAATGTAAACATATTTTCACATATAAAGAAGAAACAAAAAACCACACGTAACTGGACTATAGTCAGCCTATGAAATAAAAAAATAGATTTGAATTGAAAGGTTACCTTATTTTCTCATGAAAAGGGTATTTTTCATAAAGTTCAAGTCAGGGCAAGTTGCATTTTATACATTTTATTTGTTGTAATTTTATATTACAATAATAATTTATCAAAATAAAGTTTTAATATTTTTTGAATGTTTGCTATATTTACTGTTTTTTTTCCTAATAATTTCATCATACTGTTAATTTTTCAATTTAAATGTTCAAAACTTTAATGGACATTCCATTTTGACAAATTGTAGTAAGGCAAAAAGTACAGTTTTTTTTTTCAATTATCTATATTTTTACTGGCAATAGACGGGTGTGTGCATATGAACGCATATTTAAATATTTTTAAAAATAGATTTTAGGTTTTAAAAACTTCTGCTTCTGTTGTTTGAATGATAACCACACTGTAAAAGAAAAGTTTCTGCCTTAAAATTTTAAGTATAATCAACTTGAATGTTTAAGTCTTTTAAACTTAAATTACATTAAACTGACTTTAAGTTAGTTGAATCTTGTACAACTTATTTTAAAAAGTTGAAAATTGCTTAACTTATTTTGACGAGTTAAAAATGTGACGTGTTGTTTGTGGGTTTTTTGTTTTTCATGACTGCTTTTACATGTTTTGCTCTCAATCTTACACAATACATCTCTCAGTTGCAGTTTATCAATATATCCTATACTTTGTCCTTATTTGACCTCATAACACTCAAACTAATCTGATATAAAAGACTTTTAAATTTCATCATGAGTTTGTTTTCTCTTGGTCGATGTTCAATTTGGCTCATATTGATCTAGTCTAAAGTACATTCATTTGCTTGGTGCAGCTGAATCCCCAAATGTCATTACGGTATTCCCATATCCCATCACTGTCTTCAGAATGGGTGTGATCCTGGCTTTGGCTTTACCTCAAGGCATGCGAGCAAAACAACAAAAAGCCTTTTAAAAAACGTATGTCTATGCACTAGTGCCTTCACATACACTAACCTTCATAAGAGCGGAACATTATACCCTTTAAGGCCATTATAAAAATCAATCATGTCAACAGTCCTGCTCCAACTCGCTGATAGATTCAACAAGGACGGTGGGCCGTTATTTAAGGCATTTTGAACTTTAATAGACTTGCTTAACCGACCAGAGACTTTAACCACAAGAACAAGCCTCATGGCAAAGAGATGCCAATCTGAATGATTGCATCATATGGCAGAAATCAAATGTACTCACTGAGTTTGCGTTTGAGCATGGTCTCTGATTCCTGTTTGTCCGGGATGGGGAGCCACAGGTCTTCACTTCTGACTCTTGTAGGTGTGTTGTGTGTGTGTCTGTGTGTGTGTGTGTGTGTGTACACAGAGAGAAGCGTGCACTTCCTGCTGATGCTCTGTAAGAAGAAAGACAGAAAGACTTCCCGTGGTTGCTGGGCGGATACATGCGATCTGTAATGCCACATTTACTCAACAGCACTAGATGTTGACATGCGAGAGCTTCTTCGGTCACTCTGTCAAAGGTGACATGACTAAATAAAATCGCGTCTAACAAAATGTACGTATTGCACTATACTAGTACCATGCCTTATTCTAAAGAGCCATTTTGTTTTTGTGCATGGCTTACCTACTACTTTATCGTATAACACTTGACCTTTGACCTTTTGTACAAGGTTAGGTTTACAGCTAGTGAACTGGAAATAGTGAAGAATCGTATTATATCAACATTTCTTTCTCTTATTTTTTTTGTTTGTTTATTAGCCTTGAGTTGAAGTTAATGTGGCAAAAATCAGTCATCTATATTTAAGCATCATGTAAATTCTTCTTCATTGCATAACTTTATTTTACACATTAGGTAATGCATTAACATTAACTTATGAACAACACATTAATTACAGTATTTACTAATCATTATTAACAAGTTAATAAAAACACAACTGTTCATTGTTAGTTCATGCTAGCTCAGGTCTATTAAACAATATGAACAGATCAAATTTTTGATTAGTAGATGCTGACATTTATAACTTAGATTAATACATTCTTCAGATACAGAAGTATTATTCATTGTTACTTCACGTTGACACTGTAAAAAAGTTATTACATTGCTTTAACTCATCAAAATAATTTATTTAACTCAGTTTTCCACAGAAGTCTTCTGAAACAGCAATGTACACACTCTAAGTTCTTATGCACTGTGATCAATATATGATCAATAAGTTATGACAACATATGTTTTTACATTGCTTTAACTCATCAAAATAAGTTAAGCCAAACTTTTTTAAATAAGTTATACAAGATTGAACTAATTTTTAAGTCAGTTTAATGTAATTTAAGCTGATATGACTTAAACATTGAAGTTGATTATACTTAAAGGTACACTGTGGAATTTCTCCCATCTAGCGGTAAAATTTTATTTTGCATACAAGCGAATACTGCTCTCTAGTGCCTCGCTTTTTCAAATGCGTGTTGCAACGGTAGCCGTTAAAAGCGATGACGACATGTCTTCCAATAGCACTTCATCGAGTTTTCTTTTGGGTGATGAGGTTCGTTATTTCAAACAAACTGCAACTTCACACAAGATGGCGGAACGACATGGAAGCCTCCTTGGACTTACCCGTCCCATGAAAATAAAGATAAGAAATTCTTCGCTTACGAGGATAAGTCAGATCATTGGCAGAGGAATTTTACAACAATTAGGACATATTTATGAATAAAGACATTGATTTTAGCTAATAAAATACTTAGAAACTACACAGTGTACCTTTAAAAATGTAAGTAAATTTAACTAATTAACAAATGGAACCATATTCTACACAGTTACACTTTATTTATTTAAATCCCATGTTTTCATACACACTGTATATTTCTAAACGTATATTAAACATGTTACATTATTCTGTGGAGTGCAGCTGTGGCCACATTAATGTCCGTTAAAGATGAACTATTGTTTTTGGAGGACTTGTCTTCATCTTAACACTTCGCACATATAATATCACACCAGATATATTTGCAGAAGAAGCTAAAGTGTTGTTTGTAATTGTGTTGCATCTCACTTCCTCTCTTGTAATCTGCTTTGAGCCAACTTCCTGTATGAACATGAGGGCGTATGTTTGAGATACTGAGAGAGAAAGTGAGAAGTTTCTAAGGGAGTTGCTAGTTTTTGTTGAGTCTGGAATTTATAATGTAACGTAAGAATTTAAGGTTTTAAAGACCGACACACAAATCACATTCGTACAGATCATATTCCTAATCATATATTTTCATACATGCACACAAGTGTCCTGGGTTTGGTTTGAAACAACTTAATACGTGTGTGTGTGTGTGTGTGTGTGTGTGTGTGTGTGTGTGTGTGTGTGTGTGTGTGTGTGTGTGTGTGTGTGTGTGTGTGTGTGTATGTGTTGCATCTGTTATGAGTCAATAACACCATGCAGTTTTTCCGTCGTAGCGAGTGAAATTTTCCAATTTGCATACTACCACATCACAGTATGCAAGATTATAATGAGTGTCCCAAATCATAGTTTGTTGAAAACCGTATTCCAAAAGTGCCTGAATATCAGTTATCATTAACCAAAACTATCAAAAACACTTTTGTTAATTGATATGAAGCTGAAATAAAAAATAAAATACAAACATTACATGAAAAGAAATTTGAAATGATGCCTTGTCATCAAACTGAAATAAGTTATTACTTAATAACTTATACTTAAATGACCAAGTGTACTAAAATAAATCAAACCTATTTAGAAATAATTTCAATAAAAAACTAAAATCAAAAACTAAAATGACAAAATCCATAACAACATCACTAAACATTATAATTGAAAATATGAAAGGAAAAGCTAATTTAAAATATTAGTAAAAACTATAATAGTTTATTAATAATAATAAAATAACTGCTGGATGCTGTTATATTCTGTTTCAGTTTGATGTTTAAAGTATGCCTTTGTACAAGCTTGTTTGACTTACGAAACAGAAGAACAGAAAAATTTTGACTCATCTTTTTCAGTTGAAGAACAGTGAAAATGTGGCTAAAGCCGCAACAGCAATTTTCAAATGAATGAAATATAATTTTGCTACATGCTGTAAATACTGTAGTATGTGTAAACGATGGGAATTTCCCAATACTGGGTGCATGAATGACATCCCAATAGTGGCATTGCCTACTTTTACTACTCAAAATGAAGCACTTTCACATTTTTAGCATAGGTTATCCTTTTAGTGCCAAGAATGCGAACTGTAGCAATATGACTGACACTCTACAATAAAACAATGACCTATCTGACCACTAGAGGACAGCAGCGCTCCAATATCACTGACTTACCATACTCACACTGTACTGCTTAATATTTGCAAATTATCAGGTTGCCAGGAACTGAGCATATAGGCTATTAGCAGCCTATTAGACATGAGTATGGTTTAATGTGCACCAAATTATGAGCAAAATTAGGCAAAAAACAATCAGCTGTAATTAAGTCATGGAACATTACTGTACATCTTGTAAGTGACACAAGCCTGTTAATAACTTCACGACTGAAGGCTTTCACAAAATAAATGAGTTTGTCAAATGGAGCACTGCTAAAGTTGCAGAGACAGAGAGATATATGATCTGTAGTTTTAAGCAGTCTACTGGACAATTTCATTATAGCCACAAGACTTCATAAAATGCTCCATGAGTTTTTAAGGGACAACATGTCACTCGCATCGTGAGATCCACTAATAGCAAACCACAATCATCTAATCATCCAATCGATTCCCCATGGACAAAATCAAGTCCGCCCTTCATTTTTTTCTTTTTCAAGAAGCCGTTTGACTCAGATATTCACTAGGCTATATCACAATAGGGAAGAAAAGACGATCGCAACTTCTGTTTCATGGCGACTTTAAACAAACTTTCTCTGAAGCTAGATGTCTAAACTTAGCTAGATCGAGGGCACGTAGAGTACTGTTCCTACACCATATAGCCTTGACATAACCTGTCATTATTTTTGTGTTAAATGTGCAGGTCTGATTCATAGGTGACGTCAGAATATAATGGAAAGTACTTCAGTGGGTCCACATGGCTATTTAAAGCTACATGTACACCAACACACTGTCAGATTGACAGGACGGTTTTACTGTGAGAGTTTATTTTTTTTTATTTTTTTTGGTTTCCCTAAAGTGTCATTACCACAAGGTTGTTCGATCCTAAAATGGATTTTATCGGAGTGGAAATGTTCAGGGTAACAGAGGTTAGCATTAGCGCTAATAAAACATATCAGACCCCTCAGTTCACAGCCAGATTCACATGGTTCTCAACTGTGGTAAAAATCACTGTAAAACCAAACCATGTTAAATGTATCAATATTTAATAACCAAAATACACTTACTTAGACTACAGCCTATTTAATCAGTAAGATTGGATGTATGCTGCACAGCACAGTTGCAGTAAACCAGAATGTGCATCTGTATCAGTCATGTTTCTTAAAGGAGAACTCCGGTCAATTTTAACATTGAGCTCAATTTTTAGTAAATTTAAAGTGCTGTCAATACAGAGAACAACGACAAAAATCGGTGTTGCCTACACCGTGTTATCCTCTTTTTAAAATTTACACCCTATTGACTTGAATGGGGCAAGTTTTAAACTTAACCAGTTCTTAGTCTTATCATCCTTGATGTGTCATAACAAGTGCCCAGCCATGTTGAGTGATTCCTTAAGAGTGAACACGAGTGAATCTGACTGCAGTAGATGTGAAAGATATGAATAAAAATGATGTTATATCAGCCAGCGCAAATACCTGTATTTAGTTCCTGTTTTCGGTGGAAGTCCAAAGTAGTCGATTGTCGAGTTCACGCGCATAGGTTTAGTTACTATGATCACGCGCGTGAACTCGACAATCGACTACTTTGGACTTCCACCGAAAACAGGAACTAAATACAGGTATTTGCGCTGGCTGATATAACATCATTTTTATTCATATCTTTCACATCTACTGCAGTCAGATTCACTCGTGTTCACTCTTAAGGAATCACTCAACATGGCTGGGCACTTGTAATGACACATCAAGGATGTTAAGAGGATAAAAGCAGGTTTAAAACTTGCCCCGTTCAAGTCAATAGGGTGCAAATTTTAAAAATAGGATAACACAGTGTAGGCAACACCGATTTTTGTCGTTGTTCTCTGTATTGACAGCACTCCAAATTTACTAAAAATTGAGCTCAATGTTAAAATTGACCGGAGTTCTCCTTTAAAGGGATAGTTCACCCAAAAATTAAAATTCTGTCATTGATTACTCACCCTCACATCGTAACAAACCCATGGACGCGGGAACTAGGGGTGCTGCAGGTGCTGCAGCACCCCCTTTGGCAAACTGTGATGACAATAAAATGATAGCTTATAAATATTTCTGGTTGTTGTTTCTGTTCCACGACATTTTGTATGTCACGTTTGGTGTGTGGGATGAAGAGATGGATAATTTTAGTTATTATTTAATTAAAAATTATTTAATTTATCTTCAGTGTGTAGTATTAGCCAATCAGATGTGCCTTGACGCGCCTACGCAGCACGCACACTCTCGGCCCACACACACAAGTTGCGCAACTACTACGAGCAGGACAAGCTATTGTAGATCCCGCCGGCGAACTTCCCGGTACCTTTGGTGTACCGAAATCATCGTAAGGTAGAGACACGGTGTCTTACATCTCTGCGTCTTTTTCCTGCCGCCATGCTGGCCCAGATTTATATAAAGGATCGTTAAGCGTTTAAGAATGTCCCTCGGATAAGACAGATTTGCATAGTCTGTTACTTTGTGGCACTTAGGCCTTTTTTTGGCCGTTATGTGGTTTATGAACACTTAATCTACTTGTGGTTGTTTTAAAATAAACATTCCTGCTCGACAGAAATCCATGTCCGCGCGCGTCTGTGCATGTTTCCTAGCGACTGCAGCGCGCGCACATCTGAGCACACCGAAACGCTATTGAGCTATGAAAACATGACGAAACAAAAGTTTGTACATAATACAAATAAATGTATTTTTATTCATTATTTGCTTCTATTGTATTCCAATTTGTTGGCCTTCAAACACCTTAAAATGCACATATGTAGGTCCGAGAAATCCAAAATTTCTCGGGGGAGCATGCCCCCGAACCCCCCTAAGCTGCCCAACGACCCAACCTGTTTTATAAACAAACGCCCCTGCCTGCAGAACTGTATAGCACGGGGAATAAACTGTACTGTCTTTGATTGTGTGTCAGTATCCCCACCCCGCCGCCGCCAGCACCCCCTGTCGAAAATGACTTCCCGCGCGCCTGAACAAACCCGTTACACTTTCAATCATCTTCAGAACACAAATGAAGATCTTTTTGATGAAATCCGAGAGCTTTCTATCCCTCCATTGACAGCCTATGCAACTACTACATTCAAGGTCCCGAACGGCAGGAAATACATCATTAAAGCAGTCCATGTGACTCCAGTGGTTTAACCTCAGTTTTATGAAGTGACGCGAGTACTTTTTTTGCACACAAAAAACGTAATTTACCACTTTATTTACAAACATATTGACCTGCAAACCAGTATGGTGTATAAATAAAAAATAAATAAACATTTTTGCTAACATTTGGGAAACATTATTAAAGAACCGATAACTTTGAACGAATGTTCAATTAATGTTACTGGGAGAACGTTTGTTCATAACTTTGAGATAACCTTCCCAGAACGTTAGCCAAAGTTCATAATGTTCCCTTTTAGCTGGGTTTAGGTTGGCACATATCTTGTGATCTAGAGAATATAAAAATACTTTGTGGAACTTGGGCTGTAAACCCATTTTGTGACTGTTATTTGCCTATTTTTTCTGAATGTGAAGTTATCATGCTAAAACATGCTAATGCTAATACCAGTGCTTCTTAATCTGAAGTTCACTAACTACTAGTGAGCACTTTCACTGTATTTACAGATATGTATCTTGCTCTTTCTCCACAGGCCGTTTGTATATAACTGTTGTTTTGCTGTTATCAGATAAAACAGAAGCTATGAAGACAAGGAAGGAAAACAAATATCATGAATCTAATTTGTATAATTGTTCACTCTCTGATAAAGGGATTTGAAGAAACATCTGCTACCCGAGGCTCAGCTCAGGACTCTGTGAATACACATATTGCTTTTTTGACTCAGTCGAGGACGCTTGCAATCGGTCTTATTCCTCCATGTGACGAAAGCCATACTGCACATGTAGACTATCACTTTACAGAAGATTTTCATCGTCTCTGAATCTGACAAGTTAAGGCTTTTGACGTTTCGGTTAGAAATATCTTATTGAGAAGTGTCACGGCCGATAGCAGAGAATTGGGTGGATCCAAATGCAGCAACATGGTAATCAGGGCAATCCAAATCATCGTCATCCATACAAGAGTCAAAGTCCAAATAATCAGAATCGTAGTCCTCCATGCCAGTGTCGAAAACCATTTAATCAGTGAGATAACAAATAAACAAAACAAGCAGGAACAAAAACGAGAACAGACTTGAAACCAGACCTTAGTGTTGACGAGTGACATACAATACAATGACTCCATCACATGAACTAACACAGACAGGGTATTTATACACAGAACTAACAGGATGATGAGAACCAGCTGAGTGCAATGAACAGATGATGAGTGCAGACAAAGGATTATGGGAATTGCAGTTCATGATGAGTGGGTGACGATATGGGGAAGAGACCTCTAGTGGACACCCAGGGAACCACACACAAGACACTGTGACAGAACCTCCCCTCTACGGAGCGGCTACCAGACGCTCCATGACAGAAAACAAGACAACACAAGAGTCCAAGAGGAAGGTGGAATGTGGAAGAACCGAGGGAGGGATGGGAAGGCCAGGACCATGAGGGAAACAGGAACACGAGGTGACGACTTAACAGTCGGCCAGGGCGAAGCAGACGACCCCTCGGGCGGCCAGGGTGGAGACGACCAGGGCGAAGACGACCACTCGGGCGGCCACGGCGGAGACCTTCCCTCAGGTGGCCAGGGCGGATCCGGCTGTGCAGGCGGCCGGGACGGGGCAGGTTCTTTGGGTGGCCATGGCGGAGACGACCAGGGCGAAGACGACCACGGCACAGGAACAGCAACAGACACCACCGGCACAGGAACAGCAACAGACACCACCGCCTCAGGAACAGCAACAGACACCGCCGCCTCAGGAACAGCAACAGACACCGCCGCCTCAGGAACAGCAACAGACACCGCCGCCTCAGGAACAGCAACAGACACCACCGCCTCAGGAACAGCAACAGACACCGCCGCCTCAGGAACAGCAACAGACACCGCCGGCTCAGGAACAGCAACAGACACCACCGGCTCAGGAACAGCAACAGACACCACCGGCTCAGGAACAGCAACAGACACCACCGGCTCAGGATCGGCAGGCGTGACGTGAAGCTCAGGATCGGCAGGCGTGACGTGAAGCTCAGGATCGGCAGGCGTGACGTGAAGCTCAGGATCGGCAGGCGTGACGTGAAGCTCAGGATCGGCAGGCGTGACGTGAAGCTCAGGATCGGCAGGCGTGACGTGAAGCTCAGGATCGGCAGGCGTGACGTGAAGCTCAGGATCGGCAGGCGTGACGTGAAGCTCAGGATCGGCAGGCGTGACGTGAAGCTCAGGATCGGCAGGCGTGACGTGAAGCTCAGGATCGGCAGGCGTGACGTGAAGCTCAGGATCGGCAGGCGTGACGTGAAGCTCAGGATCGGCAGGCGTGACGTGAAGCTCAGGATCGGCAGGCGTGACGTGAAGCTCAGGATCGGCAGGCGTGACGTGAAGCTCAGGATCGGCAGGCGTGACGTGAAGCTCAGGATCGGCAGGCGTGACGTGAAGCTCAGGATCGGCAGGCGTGACGTGAAGCTCAGGATCGGCAGGCGTGACGTGAAGCTCAGGATCGGCAGGCGTGACGTGAAGCTCAGGATCGGCAGGCGTGACGTGAAGCTCAGGATCGGCAGGCGTGACGTGAAGCTCAGGATCGGCAGGCGTGACGTGAAGCTCAGGATCGGCAGGCGTGACGTGAAGCTCAGGATCGGCAGGCGTGACGTGAAGCTCAGGATCGGCAGGCGTGACGTGAAGCTCAGGATCGGCAGGCGTACCAGTCCGCCGGGGTGGCGCCGGTAGGGCGAGCAGCTCGGGCGGGGCCGGCAGAGCAGGATGCCTGGGCGGCGCGTCAGGGATGGCAGTCACCTCCGGGAAGGTCTCTGAGTTAGGAGCCACCGGACAAATCCTTGAGCAGACCCTTCTCCTCCTCCTCCTCCTCCTTCTCCGGACCACCGGACTCGGGACCACCAGAACTGGGACCCCCGGACTCAGGACCACCTGAACTGGAACCCCCGGACTCAGGACCACCTGAACTGGGACCACCGGATTCGGGACCACCGGAACTGGGACCACCGGACTCGGGACCACCGGAACTGGGACCACCGGAACTGGGACCACCGGAACTGGGACCACCGGAACAGGGACCACCGGAACAGGGACCACCGGAACTGGGACATTCACGGAGGAAGTCTTCCTTCTCCTCCGTCGTCCCTTCTGGCGAGGTGCTGGTCCAGGAGGGGACAGGACCTGCGGCGAAAGGTGTTCTGGGCTGCGCGTCACCGGATCGTGGTCGAAGGAAGACCGAAGTAGAGACTGATTTCGGGACTCACCTCTAATACTTCCTCCTCTGCAAGCTCCACGGGTCCCCGAAAATCTGGCCAGACTCTCTCCTCTAAAGGACTCTCTGTCGTCGAACGAAAAGTCCTTAGGAAATCTGAGCGTCATGGCCTCCTCCCTTTGTCGAGCCACAAAAGCAAATGCCTGCAAAATGTTCATGCTGCTGGATCCATTTGGTGATGGAGTCATTCTGTCACGGCCGATAGCAGAGAATTGGGTGGATCCAAATGCAGCAACATGGTAATCAGGGCAATCCAAATCATCGTCATCCATACAAGAGTCAAAGTCCAAATAATCAGAATCGTAGTCCTCCATGCCAGTGTCGAAAACCATTTAATCAGTGAGATAACAAATAAACAAAACAAGCAGGAACAAAAACGAGAACAGACTTGAAACCAGACCTTAGCGTTGACGAGTGACATACAATACAATGACTCCATCACATGAACTAACACAGACAGGGTATTTATACACAGAACTAACAGGATGATGAGAACCAGCTGAGTGCAATGAACAGATGATGAGTGCAGACAAAGGATTATGGGAATTGCAGTTCATGATGAGTGGGTGACGATATGGGGAAGAGACCTCTAGTGGACACCCAGGGAACCACACACAAGACACTGTGACAAGAAGGACAAGATATCAGTTGAGCAGTATCACACAAGCAATATTGCTGTTGAACTGAATATCATCACATGTTTCAGAGTGAAGAGTTTCAGAGTGAAGAGTAGCACTGGATTCATTTACACACGTGTAGCTTATAATATACTGTGTTTTCAGAGCTGCTCTGTTCACAGTAACTTCTGCTTCTCAGGAACTCAGGATAAGCCAACCAAACCTTTAAAGGAACACTCTTGAGTTAAACAGTTGCGTCTTACCGTTTTCGAATCCATTCAGCCGATCTCGGGGTCTGGCGGTAGCACTTTTAGCATAGCTTAGCATAGATCATTAAATCTGATTAGACCGTTAGCATCTCTCTCAAAAAATGACCAAAGAGTTTAGATATTTTTCCTATATAAAACTTGACTCTTCTGTACTTACATCGTTCCTACATGACTAGGAACTACTCTCATTCCTGCGTAATAATCAAAGAACTGCTGCCGTACCAGCAGCGCAATGATATTACAAACTTAGTGCCGGTCACGTTGGAAGTTACCGAGCTGGGGACAATTTTCAGGCGCTGTGTAATATCATTGTGTTCCTATTCATATTGGTCTAGAAAAGTACAGAAGAGTCAAGTTTTATATTGGAAAAATATCTAAACTCTTTGGTCATTTTTTGAGAGAGATGCTAACGGTCTAATCAGATTCAATGATCTATGCTAAGCTACGCTAAAAGTGCTACCGCCAGACCCGGAGATCGGCTGAATGGATTCGAAAACGGTAAAACTCAACTGTTTAACTCTGGGGGAGTTGGAAAATGAGCCTATTTCCCAAAAAAGTGGTGTTCCTTTAACCCTGATGATGGATCACAGCCTGAGACAAGAACACAAGAGTGAGGAAATTAATAAATATCAAGAAGTGTTAAGATCTGAGAGGCAGGGATCAGATTTACAATGTTAACCTTTTCTTTACCCATAATTCCTCT
This sequence comes from Phoxinus phoxinus, assembly GCF_949152265.1. Lineage (NCBI taxonomy): Eukaryota > Metazoa > Chordata > Actinopteri > Cypriniformes > Leuciscidae > Phoxinus > Phoxinus phoxinus. Next base: position 20,492,100 of record NC_136898.1, on the reverse strand, counting down.
TTCTTAAGAGAGAGATACAAGAGGAGAATAAAGATTATGTCTGTATAGCTCATATGTAATAGCTCATAGCTGTTAGTGAAGTGAATTCAGATCACAACTGAATATGATAATAAATAAAGAAGGAAAAGCCAGGCATGAGAGAAAGCATATTGACAGATATTTTCAATAAGGAGATGGCTGGAGGGTTTAACCCCCCCCCCCCCCCCCCCCCACACACACACACACCCCTCTCTCTCTGTGTTTACATGCGAACAGTGTTTTTTAGTCCATCGTGTCACTCTCCCCACAGATTGGTTGCGCTTCGGTGAGTCGTGGATTGACGTAGGGTGGCAAACATCACACACACTTACACCAGTCACTCCATTTAACAACTTCTTTCTCTCTCATCCTGCAGTTACGGATCATGGATGCCGAACATGTCAGTTGTACAGTGTTAAAAATCACACTGTTTAAGGATTATGGAATCTTTCTTTAAAATGTAAAAAGTAAAAATATTTTTGGCTTGTCAACTGTCCGTGTTTTTCAAGTATCAATCGGTAAAAAAAATAGTGATATAAAATGATTAGATGTAATCAAGATAGTAAAATATATTTGTAATTGTATTTATGTAACGGTCACCATGGAGTGCCCTTGAGAGCCACCAGACAACAGACTACTGTCATTCCCTCACAAACTACATCCCATAATCCTCTGCCTGGACTCATCAGCACTCATTGTTTTCACCTGTGTCTCATCTTCTTGTTTGCTCACCCTATATAAGCCTGGTTTTCCACGTTCCTGGTTTTTGATATCTGCCTGTGTCCTGGTTTTCCCGTTCCTGTCTCACCTCTGGATTTGATTGGACTGCTTTTCTGTGCTGACCTCTTGCCTGTTTTCGACTACGATTGTGGATTACCTTTTGAGTAAAACTGCATTTGGATCCTCAGCCTTCTTGTCTCAGAGTACTTCATGACAATTATTATCATGTGTACTGACATTTAAAACAACATTCGTTTTGTTTTATTTTTTGCCTTTTCACTCTTAGAAACAAAGGTTCAATTGGGTTGTATAGTTCTATATCTGCTTCTCCACAGCCTCCAATGTAGAAACACATCCGATAAACAGTAATTTCCTGAGTGAGAAGAGTGTAAAAAAGCACTTGAATGACTGAATTGTCATGATGAAACGTGCTATATAAATAAACTTGCCTTGCCTAAACAAGACAAACAGTAGCCGGGACCACGCTAGTGATGCTAACAGGCTAAAGCTAACAGTGGATGCTCAGGAAATTGGATACAACTATCAATATCAAAGCGTTCCGATAGTTTTTAATAGGAGTGTAACAATATACGGCAATACAAACAATATGTATCGAGGATAGTGACATTATGTTTTGAGTAGGTGTATAGTTCACCCGAAATAAAATAGCTGTGTAAGGAAAAAAATCAAGTTTTCAGAGTTCTAGTGTCAGTAGGCTACTACATTAAACTACTATATATAATGTTGAATATAATGTATAATAATGCAATGGGGGGAATATTTGTGGGTTCTGATAATGCCAAAATGTCTTACCAGTAAAAAGTGGAATATATCTAGTAGTCAGAGAGTGTAAACATCTACAATAATTCTGTATTCTATAAAACAAACACGAAGTGACGTATGCTAATTTTAAAGATCACTTTATGCCAAAAAGGTTATTTAAGAAGTAATATCTTAAATAATTGCATAAATTCACATTTAAAGGGTTATTTCAGCTTGTTCTAGTGATAAAGTATATGATTACGGGCTGTTTAATTCATAAAATGACTGGAAAGGTCAAGCTGTTCTGTTCCCGTGTCCTCTTAATTGTAGATGGTGTGTCACAACAGTTGCTATATTTGAAGGAAGCTTGGCAAAGAGGTTCAGGCCAGGTGTGAGATAATGATGAAGGTTGAGATGGCATGAATGGCAGCAGGGGATATGAAGGTGACTCCTGTCGAGCTCTTCTCACAGGAGCCAGACAGGTGTGTTTTTAGAGACGTCTCACCCTCTCTTTACTGGCTCTCCCTTGTTTTCTTCAAGGCTTTTATTGTGTCATTTATCCTTAACACAAAAATAAATCGTTTTAAATACATAATAAGTGTTGTCACAATAGCAAAATTTCATTAAATGCATCAAATTGATCAATACCAACTGACACCAAATATAGGGAAATGATATTTCTTTCACTGTTTAGTTACTTTAAATGCATTTATGCAGTATTAATTCTACACTTATTATGTAAATACACATACTTTTGACACTTTTAACTATTTTAGACATTATTTTGTGAGATTGTGTGAGGTAAATTATGATTAGCTAAGACTAGTAGGCTACTAACCAAAAACCCTACAGTAAACAAAACAGTTTTTTTTTTTTTTTTTTTTTTTTTTTTTTTTGCATAGTCAAGAATGTACAGCAAATTATTTTACTTCATAGACATGATTGTCCACTTAAAATATCTCAAAGACATTTTATCTTTATGCAGGTCACAGGAAACCCGAAAACATCTGCATGTTTCTCCTCTGGGTCTTTATCAGGGAATTATGCATTTTATGCATTGTCATTATTTAATACTTTCAGAGAACTTCAGGTTGCCTTTTTGTTTCTGCAGAGGTCATAACAATGTCAAACATGCAAATAAATTATGAGGGGAAGCGATTTTTTGGAAAACCCCTCAACTAAAGTGTTGTCTTGACCTCAGGACAGCCATCAATGTGAGCCAGACCAAAAATACTTCTAAAGCGATTTTGGCAAAAATACTCTTTTAAGATAATGAATGTGTCTGACCCATTGGAACAGGAATAAACAGGATAAAGTCATTGCTAGAGGACATCACCTAGTTTAGACACTATTCATATATTGTCTCAATAAAAGCATTGAATGAGGCAGGATCACGCAGTTCATCTGCAAATTCTCTGCATATCCAAGAAGCCATTTGAGATAAAGAGTTTGGGGGGCTGGCTAATTAATATTAACATGACTATAAATTCCATTGTCATTTGAGGTGAAGCATAAAGCTTACATAATATACCCCCGGTTTCACAGACAAGGCTTAAGCCTAGTCCCAGACTAGAATTCATGTTTGAGCTGTTTCAACTAAAAGCAACTTGCACTGGCACATCTTAAAATATGTCAGTGCCATTGTTTTGTCTCAAGATGCACACCAGTAATGTTTTTTTCTAAGGCATGTTTATAAAAGATATGTAAATGTCCTAATTGAACTAAGGCCTAATCCTGGCTTAATCTAAGCCCTGTCTGTGAAACCAGGCCAAAATGTTATATGTGTGTAAGTGTAACTGTACGTAAATTATTTATTTGCCATGCCAACCAACGGTAATTTTCAGCAATTTGCGGCAGTTACGGAGGGTGAGCAGATCCACATTAGCTTTGGCCATAAACAGTATATAAACTGGACACAGCGACTACATAGGTTTCAACGGAGAGAAGTGAAGCCCATTAGAAGCACTCACTTCCTGATCGCCAGGCGAACTGCGCAGACTCAAACTGAGCTTGACGACGTAGATGTGACGTGCGCAACCTGTCTGGCAGCTGTCAGTCTTTTAGTAGCTGTGCCGAGAGAAATCTGAATCATTCGCTTCCGAATCTCGCAGAGACGGAGAGCGTGAGTATTAGCTGTCCATGAGCTAGCAGCGGGAGCTACTTTATCACTCTCTATGGGCTTCTCTCTTCACTTTATCGGACTTTATGCCTCCACGTCCCCCCGATTGCTTGCAAGCTTCTCCGCCGGTCTATACGGTGATTTCTCAACTGTGTGACAGAGAGTCGAGTAGTTATGACGCAATCGTTAGCCTATTTGAAAATCGGTAGAAAATTGAGCAAGTTGTGGTTATTTAAAAAGTACAAACACAATGTTACGAGCGAGCGAGCTGACTGTGACAAGATGACAGGTGCGGACGTCGACCTCCATTGGCCAGCAGCGCGGACGAGACATCTAGCCTTTATCATGTATATCTATGGGGATGTCCTCCCGAGCTGATCTCAAGGCCGGAAGCACAGCTGTCAATCATGACGTTACACCCCATTTTTATAGCATCAAATAACACCGTACCTATTTACACGACAAATAAAAACAGAAAACTTTTAAGCATTTTGTCATAGTTGTGTAAACGTGCCCTAACTAAGACCAAACTTATTGAAAAAATGAACACTTGAACATATGTCAGTGTGATTAGATCTACCAAAAATGACAAGACATCATTACAGTATATCAATGTAGGCCTACTCATTTTCAATTCATACTCTCTTCCTTTTTGTGCTTGGCAATGTTAGTATTTTTTTCTTTATTCTGTAAAGAGCTGAAACAAGAAAGTTTTTCTTTTCTGTGTTCGCATCAAATTTTTGTCCTTCAAGATCTCTTCCCAGGATGCGCACTTTCAGCACACACACACACACACACACACACACACACACACACACACACACACACACACACACACACACACACACACACACACACACACACACACACACACACACACACACACACACACACACACACACACACCTACTAAATAAAGCTCTTTGTTACCAAACACACATTCAAATAATTATGTCCCACTTCATGCAAATTATTGTGACATTTGAAATTACCTTTGTGCCTCACAAAAGTCTCTTCCCCCAATGTCTTTGATGCCCACCTACACATTTCTCCAGTGTGTGTGTGTGTGTGTGCGTGCGTGCGTGCGTGCGTGCGTGCGTGCGTGCGTGCGTGTGTGTGTGTGTGTGTGTGTGTGTGTGTGTGTGTGTGTGTATGTGAAAGCTGCAGCACGTTAGGGGTCGGATGAATCATTTGAGAGACATTTAAACTAATGTTAGAGCCATGGGTCTCTCCACGCGCACAGCCTCTGACTGCTAATGCAGGAAACACAGATCTTAGATTAGTTTAGTAGCTGGTTAATTCCCATTTCTCATCATCCTGCTGATCAAAACTCGAACCCTTTAGCTAAAGGCTCAGATCATAAACCACACTAGGCGCTGAACACTCTAGTGAGGGTCCTTGATGAAAATGAGCCCTGATTGCAGAGACAATTATATGATATCTAGGATGAGGTTTATTGACTGTCAGATTACTCACTATACCTACAGCCTGTGCGTAATATTTAGGCTTATGTTTATGTTTGGAATAGCATACTAGCACACTACTTTCACTATTTCTGCAGTATACAGGTGTGCTGTAATATGCATGCGGAATACCCAGATGACACTAAATTCGATGGAAACAATATAACGCAGTGCATAGGTACGGTGTCCCATAATGCAATGCATTTTAATTATTAAATAAAAAACGTTATACATGTTTTGTGTAATTAACAATATTAAACATCACACTGTAAAAAACAGTACAGTAAAAAAAATGGCAGCTGTGGTTGCCGTAAAAAATACAGGAACATTAACTGAAATACTGTTATACAAAATTACTGTAATCTGTTTTTTTTACCTTTATATTGACAACCACCTTAAAAAGATTCATCAAAGTTCATTACAAGTAGCTTTTCCACAAGCTGATGTATAGAAAAATAAGGTACAAAAGCTGTCACTGGGACCCTTTAAAAAGGTTACCATTTAGGAACTAATATGTACACGTTTGGTTCCAACATGTACCTTTGGGGTTCATATAGTGTCGGCCGGCCAGATGTGTTTCTGTCTGGGATCTTTAGTTACAAAGGTGTACCTCTTGAAAGGGTACAGCCCCAGTGACAGTTTTAGTACCTTTATTTCTGAGAGTGTAAATATATAAACATCATGGTAACACACATGACATTAAAATAATGCGATAAACATTCATTTACCATCAGATTGAACATTGAACCCTAATGTATATATATTAACTTTAAAGCAGTAATTTCAGTGAAAAAACCATGAAGTGCTACACTGTAAAAAAAAATTATATCATCCCCAACTCAAAATTTTATAGTGAGTGGTCAAATAAAGCATTTTCAATTGTCCCAAGTGAAATTCTACCAATTTATTATCAATTTCCAGAATTTAACTTGGGCCAATTGAAAAATTTAGATGTTACCAGTCACAAGAAAAAAAATGAGTTGTGGAGATTAGAATTTTTTACAGTGTATCGCACAAAGATATGTTTTTTCCACTGTAAATTATAAGATGACTGTTCTTTTTCACTTCCATATAGTATGTTGTATTGAACTCTGAACACTGAACAGCCATTGCTTGCCACATGATGGAGCTCTTTCTGTTATTTACACCCTTGTCAGGCATCAGCTTTGCACAGCTCTGTTTAATTGGCCTTTTGCTTTTTGCACATTAACACAGCTGTCCAATTACAAAAACCCTCATTAGTTAGAAATGAGTTGCATACATACATACATACACAAGCATCACTATTACTATTGCTCACAAGCTTACAGGGTTTTTCAGTGACAGGTTGGTGCAGAATTCCTCAGGTTTCTGATACCTCAAATCATACGGCTTGTTGGGGAGAGGCGTGCTGTTATCTTTTAAAATGACTGGACAATTTTTACCTGTTGGATGAAGAAAATGCCTTTGGGATGCACAATGTGCTCTTAAGGAAGTGCAGATATGTTGACAGAGCTGGGACTTTCCCCCTGGAGTGCCATGAGCAGGAACACATGGAAGAGCAAGCGATTTCTCAAGAGAGGACACAGTAACTCAAGGGTCAAAAGCCACAGGAGTAAGAGAGATGGATTGGGTTGGTGACGTACAGTAGGTAAGACAAATAGATTAATTACAGTGCTTGCAAGGCTGCACTGTATTGATATTGCTCAAACATTCTCATTAGGGGTTTCACTTTAAGTTTTCAATTTTCCAATTAATTCAGCCCAAACTTACTAACTCTGTACCAACCAATAATTAAAGTTACATTGATTGTCTAACCAACAATGATGCTATTGTAATATTTGCACACTGCATTGTGATTCTTGTTTGCAATCTATAATAATCTAATACAAAAAAAGACTATTTGCCTATATGAGACATAACAATTTTGCTTCTCATGTAAATATTGTTTTTACACTCTAAAAAATACTGGGTTGTTTCAAACCAATTTTGGGTAAAATATGGACAAACCCAAATGTTGGGTTAAAAATGTAATTGAAAAATGTAACCCAATGGCTGTTTGTCCATATTTTACCCAAAATTGGGTTGAAACAACCCAGCATTTTTTAGAGTCCACAAAATGTGTAGGCCTAAATGTAAGATTTATGTATGAATTGCATCTACAAAAATGTAGAATATCACAATACGTTTATTATTTTGTTTAGGCCTATGTTAAAACTGTGTAATCTAAATGGAGGGAAATATTATATTAAATTTAGGCCTAAATATTGGATCAAATATTCATATATTTGACCGGAAAATAAAAAACGTATTAAGATTTTTTTTTTATTCCATTTATTCCATTAATCAAAATTATTTTAACATTGTACATATACATCAACTTCCTTTTTTTTTTGCAGCCATTTACACATCTTCATATATTTCACCATCTAAAATAGCCAATCAAGTGTATAATTTAAATTTATCAATCAACAGCCAGTGAGTAATACTTTTTAAAAATATAAAACATAAACAGAAGTGCAGCAGCAGATCGTTCTCCCATTAACGCTCTATTTTTTCCCTCATCTGAGTAACTGTCTCACTGGTGTGTCCTGTAATTTACTGCGCCTGCTGACATTTCAGAGCTCATGTTCCTTTTTGTGGTGCCAGTTGTTGTAATCGTGCATGATGAGGCTGTGGAAAGCAGCTGCAGCCGTGTTATTTCTCTTTCGCTCTGCTGCCTGTGCCCTCCCTAGGTGATGCTACCTGTCTGCCGGGCAACGGGGACGGAGGATTTATAGGGTGTGAATTTGGTGCGTGTCTGTGTGGAGGCGGCGACATTAGGGAGTGTTGTTAATCATTTGCCCAATAGGATCCACTGGGGGATTTGTAGATCGAGCTCCTTAAAAGAGAAACCACATATATTCACAGGGGCTGGTGGTGCAGCTCCGCCTCTGGGACCATGGGGCCTCACGGCGGAGCTGCATCAGGGAGCACATGCTGATCTCAGCTTTATGTAAAGTGATCTTAGCTGTGGATGGATGGCAGGACCTCTGGGAGTGGAAGAGTCCTGCTGTGGAGGGGGCAATGTTAGTTTCTTGGCTAGGAGATTGTTGTCAAACATTTTCCCAATGGGGGATTTGTAGGCTGAACTTCTTGAAAGGGTATGAAGTGTAGTTACAGGGAGCTTCTCTTCTGGGACCAGGGTGTCTCACGGCAGAGCTGCATCAGGGAGCACATGCTGATTTCAGCTTTTTGTTAAGTGATCTTAGCTTTAGATGGATGGCAGGACCTCTGAGAGCGGGAAAGTCCTGCAGTGGAGGAGGGACGGCTGTAGAAAGGTGAAACAGATGGTCTAAGTTTTATAAAGCACCACACAGCAGGGCAGTGTTAAAGTTTTTGAGGACTCAGTCTGCAAGAGTGTTTTGGCATTACATTTTAACTTTGAGTGTCAGATGGAGGCTTTATGCGTGGCGAGCGGCGACAGACGACTTCAAGCAAAATCTCCATCTCCAAACGCTTCCAGTGCCAAGAGCGAAGACACAGATGCCAACGCACCACCCTCCAAACGGATACCTAATGCTGTCTCTTCTTCTCTTAAGCACTTTCATCTCTTCCAAGTTAAATCGTTGCTAAAAAAGACCAGCAGGGCTGGTCATCAGCATATGTTGTGTTTTGGACGCTGTATTGGATGCTGGTGTCCTCTAGGGCTTCTTTAACCCTGATTTAATTGCACAATGCTGCCTCTGGGTAACAAACACACATTTTTGCTTTGAAGAACCGTCCTCAGGAAAAAACAAAAACAAAAACTTTGGTCTAGCTACGCTATATGAGCCAGTTCAACAAAGTGTATGTTGATGTTTAGTGTCATAAATTGGGTTTTAGCATTGTTTTTCATTTTGAATATATTTTTTAAATCATTAAATTATTAAATAAATGATCAAATCCGTCATTAAATCCATAAAAAATGCATTACTGATCTAGTGACATGCCTTTACAATTTTGACTAGCGTATATAAAAATCAGCTTATATTGAATGTGAAATGCTAGAAATTAAGTCAGTGGTTCTCAGCCTTTTTGACTTCAAAGCCCCCCATTGTCCACAACAATATTTCTGTCATGACAAGTGTTTGGCATGGTTATGGATATGACAATGTTGATATGTTTGGTCTTTGACGGGACTTGCTTCTGCCAATACACACACAACACGCTCCTGTTATCTATACAGGTGGAGCTGGGGAAGGTGGAGAGTTTCTGAAAGCACTCCTACAGCAAATGCTGACCATTTAAAGTTTGAGCAGCTCATTGGCTACTGATACAGCAGGAGCCAATCAGATGTGCCCTATGACGTGATTGCAAACAGATTGAGTTAAGGACCAATCAGCCTGAGCCATCTAGAGGTTCATGACAGAACTTTGTATTTGTAGGCTAGACTAATTGGTTTCCTCTGGTACATATTCTGTAATGACAACTAGGGAGCTTATAGCCTGGGAAAACCCTGACGAACTTCCGGCAAATTTGAGATTTGCTCTGCAAGTCAGTCTGGCCAAGAGCCCATTCAAGCCCATTTCCAATTTTTCCAAATCGAGGCACCAATCACAAACGTTGAGGCGGGTTTTACACGATGACGATCGCTCTGATTGGTTTTAAGTCTATCCAATTGTGCCCAGAGGCATTTGAGCGACGTCCGTTGGTGACGCCCCTTTGGAAATGGGCTGTGAATGAACCTTCCCCAGACCCACTCTCAGTTACAACTGAGAAGGGTCTGGGCTAAGGAGTTTCCATAGATTACAATAAGTAACTGAAATTAAAACTCAACCAAAATGACCCTTGAAAACGGAGACTTTTGGAAATGCTGCAGTCCCCTTTTTCACGAGTTTACATGTTAATGAAATCTTATGTAATATTATAATGCGTATTTGGCTTGCTGTCCGGGGGGAGGGCTCCGAGCTCAGAATTCGGCCCGACCCCAGAGTACTCCCCCCCATAACTTTAGAGATCATAGGTATCTATGAACGGACCCAGCCGAATGTGGGGTGAAGGGGTGGAGGTGGGATGCTGAGAAATTAGTCATGAGACAGGAGGTAAGGAAAGGCTTTATTTATACTGGCTCCTTCTTGTGCTGATTGGATGATTACCTGAACATGCTCCTCCCGAACTTTGTTACATAAAACTTCATTTAGTTTAATCTCCGGGGTTGCGTTTCAGTGTAGACGGACAAAACGAAGGCATGGCTGCCCACATTCGCTCCCTGATTGGGTCCTCTGGATCATTGCGCATCCTTACCTGATTCTTCATCGACCCCCTATCAAATGACCATTAAGCAACCGGAACACGACAATAACAGACCAGCCTCCCCGACCGTGTAAACAATAACATGGAGATGGATTTTGGTGTCCTTTTTCGTAGCCATTGTGCAGTTTAACTAGTTGCCTACATGAGCAAGGGGCAATTATCATAGCAATCTGCAACAAACTAATTTAAGAGGCGTGGACTACTACATGGAACGTGCATGCCAATGAATGGTCATGTGACATGCGTTTTCGCTCGTGTAGTGTGGACGGAGATCTTTTCTGAAACATAGTGGAAACACCAGTATGGACGAGGATCGTTTTCATTTTAAAACACCATGTTAAAACGATAACTCACTATGTGGACATATCCTAAGTCTCATATTCGAGTAAAGTTCCTGAACAATTTTTTAGGTGAACTGTCCCTTTAACACTATATGATCCGCCAGCTAGACCCGCACTATACAGCGTAATCCAGCATGGAAATTCAAGCTGGTCCTTTCAGTAGAGATATCTTTCTCTGTACTCTGTGTGTCTCTATTCCAAGCTCTCTCCCCTGCTTTCTGTCTTCCTTTATATCCTCCGGACATTCATCCATCTCTCTGCTTTCTCTCACTTTCAGGATACAGATGAAGAGCATTCACTTCAGAAATGTGTTGACTAAATCTACTGGACAAATAGGGCCATTTGTTTTGCCGCCCATCCTCCCGAACATATAATCTCCAGTGCAGTGGAGTTGATGCGTATATCATATATCACGATCACATGAGCCCAGCATGCTCCCACGATGCACCCCACCGGGTTTCTAATTGGCTGTCGGGTTGTAAAGGTGACACCTAACCCTTCCCCGCCCTCGCCCCCTCCTCCACAGGGGGAAGTGATGCGTCGTCATCTGACCTTGAGTGCCTTTGGCTGCAGCTGATTGGCTCGTGCTGCTGCGGATGAGCAAAGTCATCAAACATTAATGTGCAAATCTAATAAGTGCGCTGAGGTTCAGAGGGCCGGCGTGAATCTTGATCGCAAAACCGCAGGTCAGCAGAAGTCAAGCCCCGCCCCCCCTCTCTCTCTCTCTCTCTCTTTAAATCAATCCGTCCATCAATGCGCCTGCATTATTACAGCATCTCGCCACTGCTTGCAAAAATTACACCGCGGCGGCAAATTGTCTCATATAACAGACCTGAGCGATATCAGGTGAAGAACTGATCAATAAGGCCACAGATGCGTTTCGATTCCGCATTATATAAACGCGTTGATGGTTCATTGATGGTTTATGAAAAAAATGTTTGTTTAAGACCTGTTCAAATTGAGTTTACAATATCAAACATAAATGCATGACATATTGACGATTTTCAAACATACTGCCCTTGAATTTTGCATTCTTGCATGTGTGCATTTTCGCAGACTGATGATCAATACGGTTTGCCGTCGGGTTAGAGTGGATATAGGAAGGTCCGCCGCTGTTTAGGGTTGAAAGCATTCGATTTTGGGCTGAGTGATTCTCTCCCTCCCCCTGGCCGAGAGATGCAGACACTGGGGAGTGATGGATGTCGCTGTTTGTGGGGCCGCCTACCGATTCATAATTAAACATCATGCCGTCAGATGGTCATATTTACTCTGCTGCTTGATTGGCTTGTGGTGAGAGGAGCTTTCTGAGCCGTCATTAAAAGCCCTGTGTGTGTCTGTTTGTGCCTTTTTTTGACATTTTATGCTTTAGTTGGGTCTGTAATGTGCATGGCATGCAGGGTTGTGTGTCATTCAAAACTGAATTGAGTGCCTTTTCCAAAATAATTATTGAAAAAAAACCAAGATATTCTTTTTGATTTGTCTGCTCAAACACAAAAATATGAAGAAGCACGACAGTTTTCAACATTTATAATAATAATCATAAATGTTTCTTGAGCATCGAATCATCATTATAATGATTTCTGAAGGATCATGTGAGACTGAAGACTGGAGAAATGATGCTGAAAATATTCTGTCTGCATGTTCTCTGTATAAAGTTGCACTTCAGTTTGAACACAAATATTTAGTCATAAACGTATAAATCTTTATTTGTCCGTTTATAAAAGCTGGTGTCATTTATAACAGTCTGACGTTATTTACACAAGTAAATCTATGCAGGAGTGCAGCCATCGGTAGCCACAGGAAGCCTGCCGAGATCAGGGAAACAGCCAAGCTTACACACATAAACAGCTTGCAAAAAAATAGAAATACTGAAGGAGAAACCAATGTGATCACAACAACATCTCTGTGCGATGATGAAGGACATGAAAATATATATCCAGAGTCAATTTGATTTATAAATACAGTATATGTCAAATGTTTGTAAACATAATTTTTTTTATGTTTTTGAGAGAACTCTCTTCTGCTCACCAAGGCTGCATTTATTTAATCAAAATTCATAATTTCTCCAGTCTTCAGTGTCACATGATCCTTCAGAAATCATTCTAATATGATGATTTTATGCTCAAGAAACAATTCTTATTATGTATATGACGGCCTCTAGATTATATCTTTGTTCAGAGCATTTGACAGATTGTTTTGTAAACGAGGCACAGTGTAATGGAGAGATCGCAAAGAAGCTTTTGTTGAAAGATGAAGCAGCAACTACTGAATCTGACAGCAGCTTCATCACACACCATAAGCAAATGATTTCATAATGCTTTGTCTGGAAATTACAGTAAGTTCAAAACACTTACGTTTAATAGCGAGTGTGTGTTATACTGTTTCCTTTGCAATGACGATAGCCAATCATAACATTCTCTGTTTGTGTTTACAGACAAGCCTTAAAGGAGAGACAGATCATAAAAACAGATCATTTCAGACAGAAGGTCAGAATGAAGGTTGAAAATAATCACTTTTCCGCATATTGTTTTTGTGAACCTCAAATGAACCTCAAGGAACATATTAAAATAATTAAATAAAATCCCTGTCATGACCTCTTTAATACATAGTTGTAGTTGTGTATGATACAAGGGGGTCTTGAATACACGAAGGGTCTATTGCATCCGTCATTGAAGGACACATTTGAAGGAGCCTTCGAATTGGGACAGCCTTCTTCACGCCGCAGAATGCAGCCTCTGAATTGGGACGCAGGTATTGTTAGCTTAGCAACATGCTAACCTCAACAATTGGAATGTGTGTTTAGTTTAAAATTAGCCACTCATTAGGTCCTGTTTTGCTTAGCATCCTCTTAGAAGGCAGCTGTATATGTGTGCAGTGGACAGCAAGAAAACTCACTATGTTTTGGAACGCGTCTTTATAATGTTCAAGTAAATGTATGCAAGATTGTAGCCACAGGAAGCCTGCCGAGATCAGGAAAACAGCCAAGCATATTAGCAGCTTGCAGAAGATAGAATTACTAAAGGACAAATCAATGTGATTATCAGAGCACAACGATGCCTTTGCACAAACTGTTTATTTGAGGTAAGCTTACAGTTAATTTGTGGCAAATTTATGGCTAATGAAATGTTTTGCCACAAGCGTTTGGGAGAAGCTCGCAGCTTTTCAGCAGTAATGGCCGTTCACTTCTGACACACAGTTATGGCAGAGTGGCGACTATTATTCCAGTTTTAACTGTGAATTTACACCACATTAAAGTGAAAAACTTTAAAATGAAAACGTTTTAAATGTCTGTCATGCGCAGTTCAAAAACTGTGCTACTAATACTGACTGAGGTGATGATGAGCACTTGTGTGAGGCTGTTAGTTAGGAGATACTGAAATGCAACTTAAAGACAGAACTTCTGGAAACTTTCTAGTGTATATGTTCACATGCTGTCACTTTGAAAGGCTGAGTGTTCTCTTTAAAAATAGTATTTTCTTCTCTGTTGTGACAAATACCCAAGTGAAATGGCTTCTCAAGCAAGAACACATGCACTGTAGGGCGGGACTAGCTTTTGTCTATTGGGAATTGATTGGATGTGGTTTGCTATTGGTGGATCTCATGTGAGTGACAGTTTGCCCCGCCCTCACGCCAGTAAACATCATCAGAGAAGAGGGAGGGGAAGATATTTTGATTAAAGATTACGAGGAAACATGAATTTAATGATGTGCACACATAAATCATTTATAATAAATACAGCAATATTACATAAAACACTATTTTGATATCATGGTGACTTTAATAAAAAAATTAAGTCATCATTTAGGCTACTCAACCTGGTGTTGTTCTAATGCCATATGCCTATTGTTCTGTCCTCACTAGACGTGTCACTTTCTATCCAGCTAGACAGACAGTGAACAGGCGAGATGTTGGTTCATGGCTTTTAATCTCATGAATCTTTTCTCATTAATCTTTAACATTGTAAAACTGTAAACACAAGAAAATACAGCAATTAGAATTGTACATATTATTCAAAGTGCATATCTGACTGAACAGTATTTACTGCCTAAAAAAAGCACTTAATCGAAACATTAAATCAACATATTGAGCATTAAAAGTTATATTTCCATGTACATTTGGTAATAATATTCTTAGTTTTAGATAATTGCTTGAAATCACGGAATCCAAATTAGCCTAATTAACATAACAAAAGATCGCTAGCATACGGCGCTAACTACTGCCAATGTATTGCGCAATCACCTTTCATCACGGATTACACAAGCACTTTACGTTTCGTGTATAGCACATTTGCATCTTTAGACTAATGAATTGACTGTCAAGCATGTGAAACCTACTAAGCATCATATTTACATGACAAATAATAGTAACTTACAGCTTTATGCGGGCCACGACTTCACCATGCGAGCCGCTCTTCAGCCATGACACTTTACAATGAACTCAACTCACTCAAGTAAAACGGAAGTTTCCAAACACAAACCTCGCCACAAGAGGGCGCTTAAAGGTAGACAAACAAACCAAACTACTGAACCATTACACTCCCCGTCTGGTATAAATGCTTTTATATCACTAGGCCTATTTAACACTTATCAGTCTTTGTATCACTACTTTGGGGGAGCAGGAGAATAAGTTGAGTCACTGGGCGCAAGTAAACACGAGAAGTCCCTTGCTTCACAACTTTGACTTCCACTTTTCTGACCTTCTTGTCTTCACTAGGGATGCATTTAGTAATGAGTCCTATGGGCCATTCATTACGTTTAATTATATCGTCTTTCAACAAGACTACGTCCCCCACTTGAATGTTATCTTTGTCATGAGTCCATTTCCTTCTTGGTTGAAGTACTGACAGATATTCTTGTCTCCAGCGCTTCCAAAAGGTGTCTGCAAGACCTTGAACATGTTGCCATTGTTTTTTGTACATGTCTTTTATGTCAAATGTCCCTTCAGGAGCAGGAGCAGCTCCTGCCTTTGGAGTTAGAAGCATAGAAGGTGTCAAAATAGTTGGTGAATCTGAATCAGTACTTATGGGAACCAGAGGACGAGCATTAATGATTGCCATGACTTCTGCCATTAGTGTTGTGAGGACCTCATGGGTAAGGCGAGTTGGACCTGACTGCAGTAACATGGCGTCTAGAATGCGGCGAGCGATGCCAATCATTCTTTCCCATGAGCCACCCATATGTGATGAGTGAGGCGGGTTGAATGTCCATGTGCAGCCTTCGTTGCTAAGGTAGTCTTGGATCTCCGGATGATCGGTACTGATTTTTAGCTCCTTACAGGCTCCAATAAAGTTGGTGCCGCGGTCGGATCTGAGAACTTTGGAAGGTCCTCTAACTGCGAAAAACCTTCTCAGTGCATTAATAAAGCATGAGGTGGACATAGATTCAATTACTTCTATGTGAACTGCACGAGTCCCTAAGCAACTAAACAAAACTGCCCAGCGTTTGCTTTCAGCGGCCCCACCCCGAGTCTTGCGAGTGACTACACTCCAGGGCCCAAAAACATCTAAGCCGACCCTAGTGAATGGGGGCTCCATGGTGAGTCGATCTTCTGGGAGGTTGGCCATTTTTTGTTCAACAGGTTTTCCTCTTAACCTGCGACAAGTGACACACTGATAGATTACACTTGAGACTAGTTTCCTGCCTCCGATTATCCAAACACCAGCAGATCGTAACGCTCCCTCAGTGAGGTGACGACCTTGGTGAGCGACGTCTTGGTGATAATGTCTCACAAGCAGAGTTGACACATGATGTTTTTTAGGGAGTACCAGCGGGTGCTTTTCATCATATGGAAGGTTGGCTAGAGACGTCCGACCCCCCACCCTTAACAGCCCATCTGCGTCTATGAAGGGGTTTAGAGACCACAAGGGACTTGTTTTTGGGATTCGTTCCCCGTTATGCAGTTTCTTGATGTCCTCTTTGAATGCACATTGTTGGACGCTTGAGATGACTGTAAGCTTAGCTTGAGTTTGGGGATTTGTTGAGTTTTGATCTAAGGCTTTGGACTTGTTTCTAGCTAGAGTAATGAGTTTTGCCATACCTCGTATGAGATGTTTCCACGTTGAGAATCGTTCGAACCGATGTGGTCTGAGGGGTTCAACGCTGGCTTTAGTTGCGTAGACATTCACTTCTGGTCGAATCTCTGAATCATGCTCTGGTTCTATTAGCTCAAACTCATTTGCATCTGCTGTAGATGAACATTGGGACAGTTCCTTCGACAAGAATGGGGGTCCAGTGAACCAGTATGTTTGCTGCAATAGAAGTGCTGCTATTGGGCGAGTAGCAACGTCTGCGGAGTTGTTTTCTGATGAGACATGATGCCACTGTGTTGGTACTGAAGATTTTCTGATTCTAGAAACTCTGTTCGATACATAGACATAAAATCTTCTTGAGGTATTGTAGATGTAACCTAATACAATCTTACTATCAGTGTAGTACTTTACAGCATGAAGCTCCAGGTCGATTTCTTGGCATATAAGCTCTGCCATTTCTGTAGCCAGGACAGCGGCGCATAGCTCCAGCCGTGGAATTGTGTGAGCTGGTTTTGGTGCTAATTTAGCTTTGCCCATGACAAATCCGGTGAGGTGCTGTCCCTGCTCATTGACAACTCGCAAGTAGGCAACAGTTGCTATTGCTGTGGAGGAGGCATCACTGAAGACGCAAAGCTCTCTGTGTTGCATTGAGGAAAGAGACAACGGTACGTATGGTCTGGGAATGTGTAGTTGCTCCAACTCGAGAAGAGAGTCTCTCCATACACACCATAATCTTTCTTTGGCTGGCGATAGGGGGTCATCCCAGTCGCATGGTTCTGAGGTTAGTTCTCTTATGAGTGCTTTTCCCTGTACAGTTATAGGCGCAACAAAGCCTAAGGGGTCGTACAAACTATTAACAGTGGATAGCACGCCTCTTTTGGTGAATGGTTTTTGTTCTTTAGAGACTTGAAATGTGAAGGTATCTGATTCGAGACTCCAGCTGATGCCTAAACTTCTTTGCACAGGTAAAGGGTCAGCATCTAAGTCAAGGCTTTTGATGTCTTTTGCCAAGTCATTTGCTGGGAATGCCTCCATGACTTTGCTGCTGTTTGAGGCAATTTTGTGTAAGCGCAGATTCGACTCCGCTAACATTTTCTGTGTTTTTTGCAGGAGAGCGATTGCTTCACTTTCAGTTGGGAGTGAAATGAGACCGTCGTCAACGTAAAAGTTCCTGGTGACAAAATGCTCTGCATCCTTGCCATATTCTTTCGAACCAGCTTCAGCTGCCTTGCGGAGCCCATAGATAGCAACAGAGGGAGACGGACGGTTTCCAAAAACATGGACTTTCATGCGATACTCGATAATCTCTTTTCTGATGTCGTTGTCTTTAAACCAGAGAAATCGTAGGAAATTGCGATGGTCTTCCCTTACTGTGAAACAGTAGAACATTTGTTCTACATCTGCTGTTATTGCGATGGGCTCTCGGCGGAATCTGATTAGAACCCCAAGCAAAGCGTTGTTTAGATCTGGGCCGCTTAAGAGGACATCGTTGAGCGCTACGCCCTCATGTTTGGCGCTCGAGTCAAAAACTACACGGATTTGCTTGGGTTTCTGCGGATGGTACACCCCAAACATGGGGAGATACCAACACTCCTCATTCCTCTGTAAAGGGGGTGCGACTTCTGCTTGCTTGTTGTCTATGACTTTTTGCATGAACTGTACAAAGTGCTCTCTCATCTCAGTTTTTCTGTCGAGGCTTCGTTTCAGTGTGTTGAGCCTATTTAAAGCCTGGTGTCGGTTATTTGGTAGACGTTGTCTGGGTGTAACAAAGGGAAGAGGTGCAACCCAGCTGTTTGTCTCATCTTGATACATTTCGTTCTGCATTATTGTGAGAAATTGCCCATCCTGTTGTGAAGGTGCCAATTTTTCATCATCCTCCCTCCTGATGAAGACAGTGTCCCCGAGAGTGTCTGTTTGTGTTGCTTGGTAAGTATCTGTGCAGATTTGAATGTCTTTTGTTTGACTTACAGATTTGTCTTTTATTTGCAGGACATTGGTACATGGACTGAAATATGATGGACGACCGTTGAGCAATGTGTTAGTTTTGTACGTTGCGACAGACCTTGGTTTGTGTGCGCCATTCAAACAGACATCTCCCACAATAACCCAGCCGAGGTCTAAGCGCTGGGCGAATGGTGCATTATGGGGACCGTTGCACTGCTGTCTCACTTTGTGCAAACTCAGGATGTCTCTACCTAAAAGCAACAGGATTTGTGCATTTGAGTCTATGGGATGTATCTTGTGTGCGATTGCTTTTAAGTGTGGGTGGAGTTGGGCAACTTCAGGCGAGGGGATCTCCGAGCGATCCTCTGGGATCATGTCACATTCTAGCATCGCAGGCAGTGGCACCTTTATGTGACCATCCATAGACTCGACAATAAAGTCTTTAGCTTTTCTTCCCCTCACTTCCATGATACCTGAGCATGTCTTTAAAGTATACACCTCCGTGTCTCCTTTGACACTGAAGAGGTCAAAAAAGTCAGAGCGGGCAAGAGACTGATTACTCTGCTCATCCATAACAGCATACAGGTTTATTGCCTTGTTCCTATGACCTAATGGATACACTTTGGCTAGGCATATTTTAGCACAAGACCTTGAGCCGCGCTGTTCGCCACATACCTCTGTGCACATTGCTGTAGCTGAGACTGATGGTGTGCTGAGCTCAGGCTCCCCGCCATGCTGTTTCAGCTCTGTCGGCGGTGTGATGCTGTTAGGAGGAGGTGGACCTGGATGTAGCACTGTGTTGTGTCTTTCACTGCCACATTCTTTGCAGATGGCTTTGATCTGACAGCTTCTGGCTTGATGTTTGGTTGATGCACAACACTTGAAGCATATGTTGTTTTCCTTCAGATAAGTTTTTCTCTCTTCTAGGGACTTACTACGGAAACTGCGACATTTTCTGAGGGGATGTGGCTTCTTATGCAAAGGACATTGTTTGTCAGGATCCTCACTAACATCTGTTGTTTCATTACTCTGTGCTATTTCTGTCTTTTTCACTGAAATCATAGGGCGAGTACTGTTTTTAACAGGTCCGTCGAACCTGGACTGCGCTGCTGACAGAAACGAGAAGCTCGGATCATTTCTTATGCGTGCTTGCTCCCGTACAAAGTTAGAGAAGGTAGAAAATGGTGGAAATGTGGCATTGTAATCTACCTTGTATTTGGATGCATGAGAGATCCATCTTTCCTGTAGGGAGTAAGGGAGCTTTTCCACTATGGGATTAACCCCACGAGCTGTATCTAGAAAGGCTAACCCAGGTGAATAACCCTCTGCTTTAGCTAGTTGTAGTTCAAGTAAGAGGTCTCCTAGCTCTCTTAGTTTACTTGAGTCTCTAGCTGTAATCTTAGGGAAGTTTTCAACCTTTTGAAAGAGGGCATGTTCAATTACCTCAGGTGCTCCATAGGTTTCTTCCAAGCGTTGCCAGATCATATTTAGGGCTTCAGAAGCATCATTGATTTGAGCTGCACTGATTCTTTTCGCTTGTTGGTTTGACTTTGGTCCAAGCCATTTTACAAGTAGATCTAGTTCTTCTTTAGAGGACAAAGACAAGTCTTTAGTAACATTTAGAAATGAGGACTTCCAGCTTCGATAATTTTGTGGATCATCATCAAAGGTTTGCAAATTAGCTGACACCAGTTCACGTCTCATTAGATATTTAGCCATATCATTTACTGTAGACGTATGTTGAAGATTTTGTGGCACTGACCTGAATGACTGGTGATTTAGCACTGGACGTGACATGTTAGGATGCGGTGTTGACATGTATATGGACGGCTGTTGTTGTCTGTGATCCAGGGTTTCTTGCTTGGTTACAAGAGTATTGTAGGTGATTGGTGATGGTACGGCACCAGTGTTATCATGTTGGTAGAAGGGGTTCGTGATTGAGATTTGAGGCTGTGACGGCACTTGGTTGTTTTGCAAGAATACTTGACTGTCAATGAAGTTTTGAACCTTTTCCTTGGAGTCCACAGGGTTGTCGCACAGATGTTCTTGACTGTAAGGCTGTTGTTCTTCAAACTGTGCGGCTGCTTCTAGTATCACTGCTTCTGCTGCTGCAGCTGCTGCTTCTTTCTTTATCTTTAAAATATGTAGCTTAGCCTGCATTTCAGCTTGATGTTTCATTACTTCAGCTTCTTCTTCTGCATAGATCACCTGCGCTTGTACAGCCTCAGCTTTGGCTCGCGCTTTGAGAGCTGCTACGCTTGCAGATGACCTGCTCGACCGCGTTGAAGAAGCAGAGCACCGGGATCTCGTTTCCAGTACCTCCTCTTGAACTTTCAGCATTTGGCTCCCCGGCTGTTGTTGACGATGCGGGTCCAATGGCTGCCACATGATGACTGAAGTTAACGTTCAAGGCGATGTCTGCTGATAATAAAGCTTTTTACTGTTCTGTCCTCACTAGACGTGTCACTTTCTATCCAGCTAGACAGACAGTGAACAGGCGAGATGTTGGTTCATGGCTTTTAATCTCATGAATCTTTTCTCATTAATCTTTAACATTGTAAAACTGTAAACACAAGAAAATACAGCAATTAGAATTGTACATATTATTCAAAGTGCATATCTGACTGAACAGTATTTACTGCCTAAATAAAGCACTTAATCGAAACATTAAATCAACATATTGAGCATTAAAAGTTATATTTCCATGTACATTTGGTAATAATATTCTTAGTTTTAGATAATTGCTTGAAATCACGGAATCCAAATTAGCCTAATTAACATAACAAAAGATCGCTAGCATACGGCGCTAACTACTGCCAATGTATTGCGCAATCACCTTTCATCACGGATTACACAAGCACTTTACGTTTCGTGTATAGCACATTTGCATCTTTAGACTAATGAATTGACTGTCAAGCATGTGAAACCTACTAAGCATCATATTTACATGACAAATAATAGTAACTTACAGCTTTATGCGGGCCACGACTTCACCATGCGAGCCGCTCTTCAGCCATGACACTTTACAATGAACTCAACTCACTCAAGTAAAACGGAAGTTTCCAAACACAAACCTCGCCACAAGAGGGCGCTTAAAGGTAGACAAACAAACCAAACTACTGAACCATTACACCTATCTTTCTTTTATGGATCACAAAAGGAGAATAAAAACAATTCCCTGCTCTTCCATATAATGGCAGTAAATAGCGACCAGCATCAAGCTTTTTAAAAAAGATGCGAAAGTATCACAGAATGATCATGTGCTGTATATTCCAGGTGTTCTGGGGGAATGCGATAGGTTTGGTGAAAAACAAACCGAAATATAATGTGACGTTATTATTTTATGAAATTCTTGACCTTGGCACTTGGTCTTTTGTGCACAATTGCACGACGTGCGTGTTCGTGAGACTGCTTAGTGTTGTGCAGTTCACTATCTTGCCCAGGAAAAGCACAAGTTGTGAGAAAAAAATTATGAATTTCACTTTATTTTGATGGTCCCTTTAAAACATTCTGTTGACTAACGTTGCACATGTACGTCTATTAACTCTCATTGGAGTGTTAGTAGAGTATTAGTAGAGTATTATTTTGGTTTGTTTTACACCAAACCTATCGTATACCCCCAGAACACTTAAAATATACGGCACATGTTCATTCTGTGATACTTTTGCATCATTTTTAAAAAGCTTGACGCAGAAAGAAGAGCACATGGCATCAAAACAACAATAGGGTGAGTAAATGATGACTTAATCTTTATTTTAGGGTGAACTATTCCTTTAAGGTAACAAGTTTCGGCCAGATTTTTGGGCGCAACACATGAAGCCTTCCCAAAATGCATTGCAACAAGCTCTGCATTGCAAAAGCATCCAAGATGGCCGGCAAATTTGAGAGAAATGTTGATCATAAATATATCTGGTAACGCTTTAGATTACAGCCCGGAAAGTACTGCGTAATTACAATGAAATTACAGTGTAACTTTCGGTAATTACAGTGTGCCTATAAAGTACTTATGTGTAAGTATAGGGGAACAATATGTAAAGTCTTGGGAATAAAGGGGTAACAACCAGGAAAATACTGCGTAATTAAAACGAAATTACAGTGTAACTTTCGGTAATTACAGTGTACCTATAAAGTACGTACGTGTAAGTATATAGGGGAACAATGTAAAGTTTTGGAATAAAGGGGTAACAACCAGGAAAAAAATATATATATTTAGGCAAATTATTAAGTATTTTAGAACTACGGGGTACTTATAATACAATACAATCTTACTTTTGGGAGCAATTTAGCGAGTAGGCTACATACACCTTTTTGTAATAATAGTGTATACAAATACATAAAGGCTTTTTTCAAATTACGGGGTAGCCTATATATCAGTGCATTTATGAAGTAGGCAAATTTGTTTTTATTGCAAAGGTGCACTGATTAAGTTGTTTCAAGGCAAGTAAAACTATTGCAACTTTTTATTTTTTTTAAATGCTGGGGAAATATACTCTTGTTTCATGTAGTTACAGGGTAAGTATGACATTGCGGGCCGTAAATTAAAGTGGTGCTTCTTACCCTCTTGTTTCATGTAGTTACAGGGTAATAAAAACACATGTAAACACACAATCTGATATCACTTGGAAAACTTTATTTGAAAAACAACTTATTTTAAAACGGATTTACAACACTTTCTCTTGCTTGGTTTCCTCCTCCTCTTGTTCCTCTTCTTTCTTTCCACTGATAAATCTTAAGAAGGAATCCCATGTCTCTTGCTATTCTGTATTATGTGTTAAAAGAAAATACAGTACAGAAATGTCCTCACCATTTACTCATCTTTTACCCTCATGTCATCCGAGATGTATATGAATTTCCTTCTTCAGATTAACACAAATTTTTTTTTTAGAAAAATATATAATCTCTGTGAATGCATAATGCAAGCCCATGTGTTCCTAAAAGTTGACATCAAACAGCACATACAGCAATAACTAAAGTAATCCATACGACCCCAATGGATGAATCAATGTCTTCTGAAGTGAGACGATAAGTGTTTGTAAGAAAAATACCAAATATTTAAACATTTTAAAGACTATCGCTTCCGTTCCGACCAACTGTCACTTGCGCGTGCATGAGAGGGTTGAGTTCACGCTTGACACGCGTGACGTAAGCGCGCCGAGAAACCGAATGTCGATTTTTTTATTTTTTTATTTTTTATTAATGCTCACAACAAAATACAAACAATAACACATAATAATAATGAAAAACAAACAATACAGAAGAACAGAGATGGCAGTTCTCGCGCGAGTTTCACATCTAACTCCCGCGAGAACGTGATGAACGCGTGAAGCTTCACCAAACACGAAGCCAAGCCGACTCTCATGCACTCGCTGGACGCTGGTGACAGTTGGTCGGTAGCGAAAAGATGAGTAAATTACGAGAACATTTCTGGGTGTACTGTATTTTCTCATAAAATACAGAATAGCAAAAGACTCATTCTTAAGATTAGGCTAATCAGTGGAATGATAGAAAAAGAAGAAGAGGAACAAGAGGAGGAAGTAGGAAGCCATGCAAAAACGTATACTTTCTGTCAGGACTTTAGTATTTAAAATGAAAAGTTGATTTTAAAAAAGGAATAAAGAATAATAAGTGTAATATGTTGTAAATCTTTTTTGAAATAAGTTGTTTTTCAAAAAAAGTTTTCCAAGTGATATCAGATTGTGTGTTTACATGTGTTTTTATTGTACTTACCCTGTAACTACATGAAACAAGAGGGTAAGAAGCACCACTTTAATTTACGGCCCGCAGTGTCATACTTACCCTGTAACTACAAGAAACAAGAGTATATTTCCCCAGCATTTAAAAAAAAAAAAAAGTTGTAGTTTTACTTGCCTTGAAACAACTTAATCAGTGCACCTTTGCAATAAAAACAAATTTGCCTACTTCATAAATGCACTGATATATAGGCTACCCCGTAATTTGAAAAAAGCCTTTATGTATTTGTATACACTATTATTACAAAAAGGTGTATGTAGCCTACTCGCTAAATTGCTCCCAAAAGTAAGATTGTATTATATTATAAGTACCCCGTAGTTCTAAAATACTTAATAATTTGCCTAAATAAATTTTTTTTTTCCCTGGTTGTTACCCCTTTATTCCAAAACTTTACATTGTTCCCCTATATACTTACACGTACGTACTTTATAGGTACACTGTAATTACCGAAAGTTACACTGTAATTTCGTTTTAATTACGCAGTATTTTCCTGGTTGTTACCCCTTTATTCCCAAGACTTTACATATTGTTCCCCTATACTTACACATAAGTACTTTATAGGTACACTGTAATTACCGAAAGTTACACTGTAATTTCATTGTAATTACGCAGTACTTTCCGGGCTGTAATCTAAAGCGTTACCATATATCTAATCTAATCCAAAAATGACTAGCTTGAATTAGCAGATATTTCTATGTGATACATTATTTAAAATGTATTTTCAGGAGGATAACCCCTTGAGATGAAGCATCTCGTTTTCGATTATGTATTTGGTGTGCAACAAGCTAACGTCAAACTGTTCTGTTCCCATGTGTTTATCAGGACTTTGTGACTTGCAAATCGGTCACTTATGAGGTTCCTTGCCTGTCACAATGCTACCGTAGAAGGTGTAGCCATATGTAAACACTAGACAGCAAGCTCAGTGGGTTTTGGAGCAGAGAGAATGATAAACACATTCTGAAAAACGAATGCAGTCAATGTGTCTCACTGACGAACTGCTCTGTCAGTAACATCAGCCACAACAAATGTGTGTGTGAATGTGTAGGGTTTGTGTATTTGAAGTGTCCAGCACGTGTATTATGCACACAGTGATGATTTACTGGCCTTTCTCCGAGTCTTGTAATGTGTCCTTGTTCTTTTATTGAATTTTAATGCAGATAAATAGGAGTTGTGCAGGAAGTGTCTGTGGTGTGTCCGGGGTTATCTGTAAAGGCCAGACAGATAAGCCTGCCATCTCAACCCATTGTGTGTGTGTGTGTGTGTGTGTGTGTGTGTGTGTGTGTGTGTGTGTGTGTGTGTGTGTGTGTGTGTGTGTGTGTGTGTGTGTGTGTGTGTGTGTGTGTGTGTGTGTGTGCGTGCGCGCGCATATAGTTATCTCACTTAACATACCCAACGTTATATCAATGTTTTCTTATGTCATGTTGATCACTTACATGTCATATTTCTGTTGTCAGTAATATTTTTGAAAGAAATGCTCATCAGGGCTGCATTTGTTTGACGAAAAATACCGTAAAAACAGTAATATTATGAAATATTTTATCATTTAAAAACACCTAATAGCAGCCAACAGTATGGTGACTGCATGGATTAAATCACTATCAGTGTAAACACACCTTAAGTGTAGACAGTTAGGTTAATTTTTAATGGGAACATTCAAGTTTGTCGCACGGCACCTATCGCTCACAGAAAGTGTGTTAGAGGTGAAAATGAAGGTGGGAAGAAGTTCGCTGTTGACACCTTCCAGAACAGTCTGTCTTGTGCCCTTTTTTACTCTCCATATCACCTCATCTGTCTCTTTCTCACCCTCCCTCCCTCCCTCCCTCTCTGTGCCCCAGTTTTCCCCACTTCAATCTTTATCATCAACACATTTAGCTCTGAAGGCGGCTGTGTACACCAGTGCCTCCCAACAGTCAGTCTGTTTTAGTGGTTTAATAATTCATTCATTCAATTAACTAGCGCAAAGCCCATTTAACAGCACATCTAGAGGAGTCTTAATGGAGCCCATGCTAAGTTTTAATATTATGCAACTCTCAATCCAAAAACAGAGCTTCTCTCTAATGCATTTTTTTTAATCTGTGAGAATATTATGAGAATCTATTGGAAATCTAGTACACAAGATGCTTTGAGGCAGATTTTGGCAAAGATTTGAGACCTAATTCATTTATGTTCCACAGAAGAAGTCATAGGTTTGAATAAAACGGGGTGACTAAATGACAACTTGTATTTTGGTAAGCACTATCCCTTTAAACATAAAATTATTTTTTATTCAAATTTCTTCTCATCAAATGCTTATTCCAAAGTCACCCGCAATGTCATGATAATAACGGGGGGGAAACGCAACCATGAATTGTGTTCTGAAGCTCGTGATTAAAAATTCATGAGGTTCAAATAAAAAAAGCATTAAACAAGGAAATAATAAAGATTAGAGATTTATCGCAAGTAGCTGTAAAACAGTAAGTGTCAGAAAAGTGGTTACAAGTCAGTCATAAAAATCAATAAAAAGCTGCTTGTCTATATTCTCTCTCTCTGTTTCATTTTCTCGTAACGAGCAGCATGCACTAATGAATCTCTGGAGATGCGCAGAGACCTTGAGGAATCGGTTAAGGTCAAGCCCTGATAAAGTCATAACCAACACATGATAGGAGACGGAGAGTTTGGCAGAGAAGGTGGAAGAACAGAGGAACGGAAATCAAATCCTCCCGTCTAATGCATTTTGCATTAGACTGTCAGAAATACAAGCACTAGACTGTCGAGGTTTTTTTTACACTCTTTGCATGGTAAGCAGGAAAAACAGTCAGGCACATTTAGGGCCCTATCTTGCACCCTGCGCAAGTGACTTTGTACACTGACGCATGTATCATTCCTATATTGCACCCGACGCACAACGGGCTTTTCCCTCCACAGACACACGTCGCGTTTCAGCAAAAAGAGGAGGCGTGTTCTGGCGCAAACGTTCGCTGGTGCTATTTTGCAGTTTCAGAAAACAATCCGCCACTGACCAGGAAAAACCTAGTCTAAAGTCAGTGGCGGGTTATTCAGATGCTATTTTAAGGGCGCATGCTTGGCCATAATGCATAATGTAGCGAGTGCACAACGCGCATACACTTTGCTTCTCTCATCTACACAGACGAAGCAGTTCCCATTTTTGCAAATCATACATAATTACAAGAAAAAATATTACCACACGAGAGAAATCATTGTGGTGTCCATGAAGATGTCAGCAGCCATATCACCCTGTAGCCCAAGACTGGTGGCCCACTGAAGCTAAGCGGGGCTGAGCCTGGTTAGTACCTGGATGGGAGACCTCCTGGGGAAACCAGGTTGCTGCTGGTAGAGGTGTTAGTGAGGCCAGCAGGGGGCGCTCACCCTGTGGTCTGTGTGGGTCCTAATGCCCCAGTGTAGTGACGGGGACACTGTTAAATGGACACGGATGAGACGTTAAACCGAGGTCCTGACTCTCTGTGGTCATTAAAAATCCCAGGATGTCCTTCGAAAAAGAGTAGGGGTGTAAGCCCGGCATCCTGGCCAAATTTGCCTCTTGGCCTCTGTCTATCATGGCCTCCTAATCATACCCATATATGGATTGGCTTCATCACTGTCTCCTCTCCACCAGTAAGCTGGTGTGTGGTGGGCGTTCTGGCGCAATATGGCTGCCGTCGCATCATCCAAGTGGATGCTGCACATTGGTGGTGGTTGAGGAGATTCCCCCTTCTATGTAAAGCGCTTTGAGGTCTCAGATAAAGCGCTATATAAATGTAACAAATTATTATGTGAAAAATAGGCATAAATCTAGCTTACACATTTACCCAAATTATTCAGGCTAATTGTAGTAATGACGGATTAAACCTGTTTGATCAATAGTGGCAAGACACATCGGTATATAAGGACATCTGACAAAGTGGGTTATTCGTCAAGAACCAGGAAACAAAATTCTGAAGACTGAGAAATCATCTTTACCATCATGTAAGGTGCAAATCCGCCGTTATAATGGCAATCCGCCATGAAACAAGCGCTTCTGCTGTTAAAGGGAATGTGAGATGACGCTCTGATTGGTTTATTTCACGTTACGCCCAAACCACACCAATGAGTAATGTAGCGACTTCAGACCAACCCATTTTAGATTTGAAAATCCCATTCTTTTTCTTAATAAAGAAATTAATTTTATAGATACACCTTTCAATAATTTTTTTGTGAGATTTAGTGTTTGTTTAGCAACAATATACACAGCAACAAGACAAGAGTGATTTCAGCTTTATTTTAAACAAAAAATATGTTAAATAACTGAATTTCTAGTGAAAAAATACACTACCCATAATCCTGAAGAGAGATCCACCAATCAGAGACCATGGATATAAGAATCGTCCACAAAAATTGCTAATTTAGTTTTTACGCTCTCCAACTACTTGTTGCAAATATTTTGAATATTTTACATTCTATGAAATGCAATTTTGAGTTTGCAGCTTTAAATTAATGTTTGTTAGCTTTGAGGCTAACATGTACAGTATGCTAATATGCTCTGAAATGCTGACAAAATAAGCTTTTGGCAGATACATGCATTTAAAATGAAAACTTTTATACTGTTTTTATTTACATTTTTATTCCTTTATCCTACAGTTATGGCATCCGCAGTGCTTCACGAGTAGGGCATTCCCTCATAAAGAAAGTTGCTTTTTTTCCACAATTTGGAAGTACTTCAAATCAAAGTTAGTAGCTAATGTTGTTTTTCATCTCAGCATTTGTTGGTTTGGTCTATGGCTTTGAACTATTCTTATTAAAGGATGTTTTGAAATGTCTTGTGGAGAATATGAATGGGAAAATTTCTAGCAAAAACAGTGGGTGGATAGTGTTGCGCATCTAATGTCTTTCTGTTTACTTATTTTCTCTCTCTGTAATTTTCAGTCTTGCCTCGCAGGTTTTTTCTCCTTGTTTTTTATAAACCCCGGCTCAATCGCATCCGAGACCTTCGCCGAACCAATCCAATCGATGCTAATTGTGTGAGAGTGATAACATTGGCAGGGAGCAATGAAGCCTCAGACTTGAAGAAAAGTAAATGAGGAAGAAGCTCCTGCCGAAAGTGACAATGAGAATCGCAAAAGGTGCGAGATTCGGCTGAGCACTGATATTGAAATAAACCTAAGGATTTTAAAGCAAAATGTCATCTGCCGTTCCGTTGGCTCACACCTTAATGTGTGAATAATGTGTTGTGCAGGGCTATAATTAGCCGTCTCACCTCTCTCTTCCCTCTCAGGGAGAAGCGGAGCGATAAGGAGAGCACAGCTGCTCTCAGACTGGATGAATAAAAGCACAGGGCAGCAGGCGGCCGGCCTCTGACCGCTCACTCCGTCGAGGAATAGTTCAGCCCAAAATAACATTTCTCTCATTATTCCTTCACAAGAACAGGAAAGGATAGATTTAGCAGTAACTTGCTATACAAAAAAGTGAATGATGTAAATTAAGTGAATGATTCATAAATAATGGTAATAAAGAGAAGTTAGTTTAATACTCACTGGACGTGCCGTCTAACATCCAGCTTTCTGTGTGCGTGCTTCGGATGTGTTCGCTTAGAAAACTGGATGTCAGACGGAGCGTCCAGTGAGTATTAAATACATTTCTCTTTCACGTCTTATTGCGCTTAAACTTAAAGGGTAACTCTCGGCAAAATTGAACCTAGGCTCTTTTTGTAAATCTACCCGAGTCAAACTTTCGTGTAAAAGCTTAATTAGAATGGAAAACGGCACTTTTAAGATTGACCATATTTTCGTTTTAGCTCAAAATGCCTTTTTAAATGGGAGTGCATGGGGCACTTCTATGATAGCATCAAAATCGCTATTTTTGTGTGGCTCGACACAACATAAAACTGTGCTTGAAGTATCACCAGGGGCTCTACACATGAACTCCAGCATTGACTACATTGTTTGTATAGACAAAGTTTACTTAAAAAAAGGTTTTGTACGACTCACTTTATCAGTGAGTGTTTCCGGTGGCTGGAATTATGTCAGTCAAAAGTAGTCGATCTCCGAATGCAACGTAACATGAGGAGAGTAAAGATGAAAAGCTCCTAAAGCTTGTTTCCATATAAATTGCCATAGCTAAGTGTCTAAGTTATTAAGCTTTTCATTGAAATTACAAGTTCATGACATTTCCTCATATGGAGTCAGTTCATTATGTTGCATTCGGAGATCGACTACTTTTGACTGACAAAATTCGAGCCACCGGAAACACTAACTGATAAAGTGAGTCGTACAAAACCTTTAAAACGGTTATGTCTGTGAACGTGAACAGCAAGAAAAGAAATCGCATGTGTTTATTAGATCTGTGTATTAAAGTGAAAGCAAAATAATATACAGTAGGCTACCTACTGCTGTATATGCTGGCAATATGAATCAATAATCTTTATTGAATAACTTTAGTAGCTTTAAAAAGAAAACATTTCTTACTCTAATGCTGCTGTTAAAGCCTCTGGCGAGGAGATCAACATGGCGGACTGTGTTCAGATCACTCAGGGCGGGGTCTATGTTAATAGGGCGGAGTCAGTCAGCAGCAGTGGGCGGAGCCTGTGCAATGTGACATCACACTGCATAGAAACGGCTTATTCTGAGACACTGCTTATGATTTTTGGGGATTAAACCAAGGGGGTAATCCATCCGCCGGAAACTGAAGCCTCCGCGGGCGCCGCCATTGTAGCAGAACTTCACCTGCTGTTAGCATTCCATTGACTCCCATTCATTTTTGCGTCACTTTGACAGCGAATAACTTTACATCTGAAGCGTCCAAAGACTCCATTTGTCCATTATTTATTTCTAAAGAAACACGACAATGTGTAAAAGGCTCCGTTACTTTGTATCTTACGTTATGACTTCGTAGAAGCCGTTTTTGTAAAAAATAGGCTAACGATTGCGTCATACCCACGCGATTCTCTGTCGCACTGTAGAGAAATTACCGGATAGACCGGCGGAGAAGCTCGCAAGCAATCGGGGGGACGTGGAGGCATAAAGTCAAGGGAGAAGCCCATAGAGATTCATAAAGTTGCTCATGCTGCTAGCTCATGGACAACTAATAATCACGCTCTCCGTCTCTGCGAGATTCGGAAGGGAATGATTCAGATTTCTCTCGGCACAGCTACTAGAAGACCCACGTCACATCTACGTCGTCAAGCTCAGTTTGAGTCTGCGCAGTTCGCCTGGCGATCAGGAAGTGAGTGCTTCAAATGGGCTTCACTTCTCTCCGTTGAAATCTATGGGGTCGCTGTGTCCAGTTTATATACTGTCTATGGATTAAACAAGAGGAGTGGGGGGGGTTATCATTATAGGGTGGTTGTGTATGTTACGTCACGTGTTCAAGAGTGCGAGGACAAGCAGTAAGTTGCTGGCTTCAGTTCACTTAATGGCCACCGGTGTCGCTATTAAAAAAAAATATCCAAGAGAAATCCTGCATGTTTTTTTGTAAGGGTCTCTATTAACAATGAATCTGCGAGTTTCAAAAACTTCAAGAACCCGCTAGTTGCTTAGAGATATAAGGAAGCAGTATAGTGCATTTATTTTAATATTAAAAGTTGTGGGCAGTGTTGATTACAAGTTTTTGTGCTCCTGTTTCTGTGTGTGCGCAGCGTGATCCCTGATCTCTGTGTGCGAGTGATGTATGTATGCTTCAAACGGTGATTAAACTGACTAGAACTACATGTGCATTAAATGGTTTTAATGCACACCTTCCAGCCAATCAGGATTGAGTATTTATTTTAGACAGACCATAATCAACATATAATTCCTTTTAATTACTTGAAATGACATTCACGCGAGTACATATCTGACCCAGTAATCCTCACATTCTTCTCGGTAACATGACTTCATTATTTGTAGTGAAGTTGATTATTTCCCATGATGCCACTCTGTAAAGCTGCCTCTCTCACCTGTGAAAGTAATATGAGCACAGTAACTATGATATACGGCCACTGAGTGAGTTTGTTTCTTCACTCTGTTATTCTTTCACTGTTTAATGTGTTTAACAGCTGCGTCTGTGCTGTGTCTCATCCTCCACTTCCTTCTCGCCCTTTTGGAGACAAATCATGTGTTATTCTTTGCTATTGGAAATTATACTGAACACCCTTTATTCAGTGGCAAAAAAAAATAAATAAATTTAATAATTGGCGCGCGAAATTTGTTTAATTCAGCAAATGGTACCAGTAATCATTTTATGTGTTATTTTGGAGTTTAATTTGGAACTATATTTATGTAAATATAATTTAAAATCTGCATTATCCATATATTATTAGCCTTTTTTTTTGTATATTTTGACATATTTATTGATTTTGTTTTTTGGCATATTAAGCCATTGTTCGACCTTTTTTTCAATGCTTGTTATTTTCTTAACATATTAGCAACAATATGCATAATAACAAGCACTGCCTTAATTTGAATGAATAGAAACAGTAGCAGAGGTTTAGGCTTGTAATCGTGGTTATAATATTGGTATCACAAAGAATATGCCATTACGCAATAGTGAAATCCTCTGACATCTGCAAATGCCAATTTATTATCACATGAGCAGCTTGTGTATAATGATTTACGTTTGGTTGATTCAGACTGTCAAAACAATGACATGAGAGATATTTGTGTGTGGGGTTTATAGCAGGCGAAACTAAAGTGACTTTACTGTTCTGCCCCTTGTACTGTCGGTCTCCTGAACGGATCATGAGGAAGTAGACAGCCATTTGCAATTGTCGTGTGACACCAAACGCTGTAAAAATATCATTGGACTTGCTTACTCTTGCCATAAGTTCTGGTGTAGCTTTTGCTGTGTGACATTGTCAAGTCAGGATATATTGCCCTGTCTTGAGATGCTGTGTTATTAGGTGTGTTTGACTTGAAGCTGCACTGTGCAGACCAGTGTGTGTGACATCAAAGCGCCTGCCATTATCATTCATCAGCCCACAGCCGTGCTTCCCCATAGCTCTCTCATAGCTGCTGTTGTTTGCCACAATAGCATTCATATCTCGCATGATCAGCAGTGTATCATGTTGGGACTTTAGAGACAAGAGTAATTGCATGTAATGATGTGTTACTCACTCTGCTGTTCCACTTGCCTGGTTAACAAAACATATTTAAGAGTAAAGTCATTACCAGAATGTGCATTATATGACCAAAACTGCTGTGTGAGGTTACACCCATCGCTTCACACCTCTGCACAAATCCTGCATGTTTGCAGTGCAATTGTGCAGATATGTTCCTACAAATTTGCCTTTTGTCTTTATCTGAACTCATACGTGACCATTTTAAAATATTCTTACTGCAGGAGATTGTAAGTAGCATTATGAAACTGAACTGCCTGTATGATGCAGGAAGCATAACCCAATGCACGGATGTCATTCACACCGACACAGTGCCACATTTTGTGTCTGTTTCTGTTTGATGGAGGACCATATTGTGTGTATGGAGGTGTAGTGATTATGAGCCGTCTAGGGGTCCTGAGGGTGAAAAGAAACGGTTGAGTAAGAACGCCTACTATAGCAACCAACAGCACAGCGATTTCATCACGTCTACGTGCAAAGCGCTTTGAGGGTCCTCGTGTGACTGCGGAGAGCTATACAGCTATGGACCGTTTCATATACGTGGATAGTTTAATTGGATTAATTCTGATAAATTATGCTTAACAGCCCCCTAATTGACTAACTAGCCATTGATGCTTTTATCCAAGCACTTATAATTGGAACAATCCATGGAGAAACCTGAATTGAACATTCAGTGTCACGCGAATGGTGCCACCATTCGAAAGTCGTCACATTTATTTATTATACAAAAACTCGAAAAATTTGAATATCGTGCAAAACTTCTTTTATTTCAGTAATTCAACTTAAAAGGTGAAACTAATATATTAAATAGACTCATTACATGCAAAGTGAGATATTTAAACCTTTATTTGTTATAATTTTATGGCTTACAGCTTATGAAAACCCCAAATTCAAAATTCAAATATTGTGAAAAGGTTTTCTGTAAGCCATATCAAAATTATAACAAATAAAGGCTTGACATATCTCACTTTGCATGTAATGAGTCTATGTTAGTTTCACCTTTTAAGTTGAATTACTGAAATAAATGCAGGATATTAAATTTTTTAGAGTTTCACCTGTAGAGCTTTATACAATACAGATTGTTTCAAAGCAGCTTTACAGTAAAAACAGGAAAATTATGCAAACAGTTCATTTCGGCTGAACAGCAGCTCTGAAAGCCAATAGTGTATTTGTTCAGCTGAAGTCAGTTCAGTGTTGATTCAGTTCTGGTGCATTATAATGCAGATGAATAAATAAACTGACGAGCACTTCAATCCATCATTGCACTGCATCAGAACATGTGATCTTTGTAGTTGTGAAGGTAACAACGACTTCTTCGGTAAGGAAAGATGACTTTACAGTTTGTTTGACATAAGCATTCATTTTGACCCAAGCAACATCCATCAATGAAGCTGTGAAGGGAGACGCGTGGAATAGGACACTTCAGAAAGAAACACACGGCGGGTGTCTTGTAGAAGGACACACTGATGGTGGTTCATTAATCTTCCCTTGCGGGCTTTGAACCTACAACCTCTCGGTTACCAGCGTGGATCTCCAACCGCTCGATTACAACACATTAAATATCAGGACACTCTCCGCAAAGTCTTAAAGATTATATTTAGTCTCACCTTGAGGATGTGTTTTTGCTCAAAACTTTTTCTTTAATTTATGTCAAGTCAAGTCACCTTACTGCTTTATATACAGATTGTTTCAAAGCGCAGCTTCACAGTAATAAACAGGAAAACAATAAATTATGCAAACAAATGTAAGAGAAGATATTACTCTGCTGTAGCAGCTCTAAAAAAACAATTGTGTCATTATTCAGCTCAAGTCAGTTCAGTGTTGGTTCAGTTCAATTGGGCAGATTCATTATTGTCCAGGCTGCATCACAAGTCAGATTTGTGGATTGATATTATTCACACATTTTGGACACAGCTCCTTCTGCACTTAGATCAGGATTCGACTGCATCCTAAAGATGCCACTAGATGCCATATAAATGAATGTAGACTAGATTCGCACATTTTCTAAAGAATCAAAATCTATTCTTGCATAGACAAAACTTGATGCTAGAATAATCAACCTCTCATGGGAAAACGTAATTACGTATTAATTAGAATGATCTGAATAGTACAAAAATCAAGTTCACACCAAGGTAACTACTGTTTGCCCTCTAGACATTGGACGTCGGATAGATGTGCAGATCATGTCTATATTGGGTCCGTCGGTCCATGACCAATTCTGGACATCTATTCGACGTCCAAACTAGCTCCACTATTTGGACGTCCAACCATGACCTAACTTGGACGTCATATTGATGTTCAACATTTGACATTTGAACTGGGCCATTTTTTTGGACGTCATTTGGACGTCTATGACAGGTGCATGAAATTTATCTCACTATGATTAAAATGTATTTTTTTTTAATTTACAAATATCAACATTGTTGTTATCAACATGATTAATACATATATGAATACAGATTATTTATAATTATTTAAGATAATTTTCCAAAAACTCAACCAGTAGAGCGTTGGTGCTTGCAACCACAAGATCATGGGTTTGATTCCCAGGGAAAGCAAGAACTGATAGGAATGTAAATGTGTAAGTCACTTTAGATAAAAGTGTATGTCGAATGCATAAACTGTAAATACATGGTACAGAAAACTCCACCCTTTTGAAACATGGGACTGCAGTTATAGAAGTTGTATAAAAACGACGTCTAAAAGTCTAAATTTGATGTTGAAAAGACGTCCACAACCGACCACATTTGGATCATAAATAACCCTTACACGGAGGTTCCACGGACGTCAACATTAGACGTGCGGTAAACGTCGAAAAAAGACACCGTCTGGCGTTACAAAACAACCCCTTTAGTGGACCGAAATTGGACGTCCAAAAATTACATCGAAAAGACGTCACTCCGACGTCACACTGCACAGTGGGTGAGCTACAACAATATTTAAGAATATGATATTTGTCTGCCGTTTATTACGCATTGGTCTGAACGAACAAATCGCGTGCGAGAATCAGACCGGATTTTCATTCCAAACATTTGTGTTGGTGTGAACAGGCCTTAAGTCTCTATATTTTGGTCGGTCCACAAATCATGAGCTTGATTTAGCAAACATCACTTAGAACAGCAAGCTAATGCGGATAGTCCTATCCATGAGTGTCTGAAAACACACTTATCACCTTTTCATCCTTTGTGATCTAAACCAGTGGTGCTGACAGGGTGTGCAGACTGGACATGTTATGGCTGTTCAGCGCTAGTGTGTGTGACAGAAGTGTGAGAGGCGTTTAGCAGAGGTGTCACTGAGACTGTGCACTGTCATTATTTAGCTATGAAAATGGCAGTAAAAAAAAGGTGTTATTTATTTCTGGCTTTGACCTTCTTAGGAACCACAGCAGGACTCTCCCTCGCTGTCTCGTCTGTGGATTCCTGCCATTCCCGCGTATCGTTTATGTTTATGAGAACATTCTTTGGCTTTCTATGTGACGATGTTCTGGCCGTTCCGCTCTCCCTTGAGAGTATATGTAAAACTCGCCTAGTCGTTTTGGTCTAATAAAAGAATTTCCTCATTAACACTTTCTGTGAAAGCATGTGTTCATGCTGAAGGCTTCCTGTGTACAAGTGTTGTACTCTTAAAAAAGCACATCCTGCTGCTTAGAGATTTGGGTTTGGTTGGAAACTGCTATAGCCGCTTAGCTGTTAAATATTCGCTTGCTCTTCTTTGTTTTTTTGGATGTTTTGGAGAAGGCTACATTTTCTTATTGAATACCTTTTGAAATATCATGTGAAATATATGAATATTTTTCACACTAGCTGATGTTTATAATATAAATTTGTTCTTTTACTATGTTATTTTCGTAGCGTTGCTAATAGGAACGTTCTAGATTGTGTTGCTCAAATATAGAAAAACTCAATTTTGAATCGCAATGTTTTGTTTTTCACAAGTAGCATTCTAGTTCACCCTGGTTTTTATTATGGAGCAATCATCCAAAATTACTTTAAATGAAAACTTCACAATTAAGACGATAAAAGCTAATTCAAAATATGAATACAAAAAATATTAGATTATAAATAATTCTAAAATATGTAACTCACTAGGATTTGTGTTGCACAGCTCAGTAGAGATTCACTTTGTTTTTTCCGGATCATGCTGTCATTTCTTGCATTGTTAATTGAGAGCATTTGTTGTGATGTTGTGTAGAATTTTTAATGCTGCATTGTCACTAACCAATGGAATTATCACACTAGTTTGTGATAATGATATGGTAAGCCAATGCTTTAAACATCCATGCTACAAACCAGTGAGTGTACCCATTGAAAGAAAACATCACAAATAAGATTTTTCCACTGAAATGAGGCAAATATGGCACATTTTGAGTTAATACTTAAGTGAACTGAGATCTCTTCTGGGCGCTGCAGTGTGTATGTACTGTACGCTTGTCTCCTGTCTGTATTTTCTGTCCTGTCTCTCGATAGGGGCCAGTGCTCTGACCTCAGCGGCCCGTCTCTTGTGTTTAACGACGGTATCTCTGGGCTCTTCCTCAGCAGCCGGCACAGATGCAGTGCTCAGCACTTCAGATGTTATCTGCCGTCCTTTCTCATCTCACTCTCCCTCTCTTATTCTCAACTTCAGCCTGTCATATCAGCAGCTCTGCTCTGAAGTGTATGAGTGTTTCTCTCTCTCTCTCTCTGCAGTGGCTCACAACATTGGATTGGCAGAGCGCTGCTCTCGCAGACATTCACACTACCTGTCTATGTATATGCTGAGAAAGACAATGAAGAAAAAAATGTAGAATTTAAAGTCCTGTTTTGTGAATTTTATGAGTTATATTCAAGTGTTTGCTTTTCTATAGTTGGTAGAACATTGCTACATGGTTGCTAACATATTCAGAATATTTTAGTGTGTTGCTAGGTGGTTGCTATGTTCAGAGTATTTTTTTGCCATGCTGTGTTGTGGGTGGTTGCCAGGGGGTTGCTATGCGTTTGCTAAAGTCTTTTTCAGTAGTGCACTACAATTTCTAAAGCATTGCTTGGTGGTTGTTAACATATTGGGCCCTATTTTAACGATCTGAAACTCAAGTATCAAACGCGAAACGCAAGTAACTTTGTGGGCGGATCCCAGCGCTGTTGCTATTATACCGGCGGGATAAATTACTCTTGCGCCCGACGCAAATCTAAAAGGGGTTGGTCTGAAGTAGCTTCATTATTCATAGGTGTGGTTTGGGTGCAACGTGAAATAAACCAATCAGAGCGTCATCTCACATTCCTTTTAAGAGCAGGCGCGCTTGTTCCATGGCGGATTGCTATTATAACGGCGGATTTGCCAGGCGAACACCAGGAGCGGTTCACAGCCGAGGAGACCGACGTTCTCGTCAGCGCCGAGAAGACAGAGAAGTGACAATGTATGGGGATGGGAGAAACCCACCCAAATTAGCTTCGGTTAAACAGGCGTATAATAATTTGGGTAAATGTGTAAGCTAGATTTATGCCTATTTTTTCACATATTCATGGACACAACAATGATTTTCCTCGTGTGTTAATATTTTTTCCTTGTAATAATGTATGATTTGCAAAAATGAAAACTGCTGCGTCTGTTTAGTTTAGAGAATCAAAGTGTATGCGCGTTGCGTTGTTCACACGCTACATAATGGCCAAGCATGCGCCCTTAAAATAGCATATGACTATCGCGCAACACGCCACTGTCTTTAGACTAGGTTTTTCCTGGTCTGTGGCGGAATTGTTTTTTTAAACTGCAAAATAGCACCAGGGAGCGTTTGCGCCGGAACACGCCTCCTCTTTTCGCTAACCTTTGTATGGATTGAGAACATGATTTTTAATGATTATTTATGCGGATCCACTAAAACACGTATGTTGCTACATTGAATATTGTTACTGCCATGCAAAATTGTATGTTAAGTGTGTACAAAAGTACTTGTTTACAAAGGGTAAATTAAATGTATTTTATAAATAGCTTTAATCATAAGAAAAATAAATGGGGTAAGAAAAAATTTTACTTAACATACTATTA
The DNA here is from genome assembly GCF_949152265.1 of Phoxinus phoxinus. Taxonomy (NCBI): domain Eukaryota; kingdom Metazoa; phylum Chordata; class Actinopteri; order Cypriniformes; family Leuciscidae; genus Phoxinus; species Phoxinus phoxinus. Next base: position 20,452,619 of record NC_136898.1, on the reverse strand, counting down.
TTCTCTGAAAACAAGTCATCTGTCAACTTTGCTTCTCATAAAAATGTATCTTGGTTTTAGGAATGTTTCTTTCTATTTTTTTGTTCTTGTTGGTTTGCAGTGAAGAGGGCTGAAGCGGATTGTGTCAGAGAGGAAGAGGAGTGAAGGAGAGAGACAGGAACTGATGAGGTAACACAACTCAGTGTCGGCTCCAGATAAAATCATCACCAGAAGGCGTGAATTGAACCTCAGAGTGTCTGTCCATCACTGATACTCCACCACACATACGCTGTGTTTCTCTTCCCGCTTTATTTCCTTTCTCTCTATCTCCCTCTCTCTCTCTCTCCTCCCAGTCCTGTATCCCTCTCTTGCATCTGTTGTGGTGCAGCAGGCCAGATGTTGCCCTTGTCAAACTCAATATCAGATTTCCGTAGTTTTCTGTCGCAACAGCTGAGCTAAGTGGGTTACTGCCCTTCCCCATTAGTCTGAGTCTTAATTGATTTACCCATAATTCTTTCACCAAACATCTCACTTAATTTTCATGCTCAAATAATCCATAAGAGGGACATGGGAATAGGAAGACGAGTTTATCAAGCATGAGACAATACGTCAAACTCTGAGTTTAATAGACAGTGGAGAGAAACTGTGGAGTTAGAGGATGTCAGAATAAGTGAGTTAAGCAGGTGCAGACACTTCTATGTTGATTAGTGAGATACATGAATATGCTTGTTATGAACTTTGATTCTGAACATAATAATGTAAGTGTCATCTCCATTGTTAAAAAGAAGTGCGCTTAATTAATACTTTATTGTCAAATTAGTTTTACTGTATACATTTGAAATAATTATAATTAATATGAATCCTCTTTTGTCGCGCTTTAAGAAGCACACTTATTTTGATGTGTTGACTAACACACTAAAGGACATGTAAAGTACTTGATCATAATTTCAACTGTTGCGTGTTCGATTTGATATAACATTTAAAGTTAATGTATTTTAAGGCAAGTGGAAGTGCACTTAGTCTAATTAGTTGTTATTTATGCTATTTATCCTCAGTGCAAATAGTGGTAGATACTGTTTGCACCTCAATGTATTGTAGTACGTTATGAAAAAAGTATTCAAAAACATGCAGTGTATGATTATATTTATTAAAGTAAAAAATAGATGCCACCTCATAGGGACAAAACTTGTCCCCATTCCTTGTCCACCCCTTCACCTACACCTACCCTGCCCCTAACCCTAACCCTAACCCTATCCCTATCCCTATCCCTAACCCTAACCCTAACCCTAACCCTAACCCTACCCGCTAAACACTTTTTTTCCCACTACTCGATAGGAAGAATGAGTTTAGAAACAGGTGGATTCGAACTTGGGTTTATCATGTCAAACATTAACGCCACCCACCTTACTTTCCACACCACTGCTCCTGTTATCAGATGGGTCTCTTTTGTAATTGTGTTTTTCTCAACCAGACATTGGTGGGTGGAGTTAGTGTAAATAGCCTCTCCCAACAATGTGGCCTACTTGCACTTGGTGTAAATTCACAATCTGATATAGGCTACGCCTACGCTTCAATATAAAATACTAATTGCATCTAATATAAATTTACACTGTAATACATTTTCATTCAATTGCAATTAAGTACCCAAAGACATTACATTCAGTTTGCACTTAAAGGGATAGTTCACTTTAAAATGAAAATTCTGTCATCATATACTCACCCTCAAGTTGTTTCAAACCTGTATGAATTTCTTTCTTCTGCTGAACACAAAGGAAGATATTTTGAAGAATGTCGGTAACCAGACAGTTAACTGTTCCCATTGACTTCCATAGTAGGAAAAAAAAAAAACTATGGCAGTCAATGGGAACATTTAAATGTCTGTTAATATGAACAAGATTGAATGTAACATACAGCAAATCATTATTTGTCGTTAAAATACTTGAGTGACTTCTTTTTCACAAGGGAAGGCATGTTGCAGCAGACTTGATGCGACCAAACGTTGCCACAATTGTTCTTGTGGGCTTTGGGACCAAGGTTTAAATATGAGGAAGTGCGATAGAGAATTGGGAACTATGGAGGAGAGCAATAACGGCTAAAATTTTGGAACAAGGAAATGAGGGTGAGGAAATGATGACCCAATTTACATTTTTCTGTTAAATATTAAATTCAGTTCAATTCAGTTTATTTATAAAACACATTTAAAATCAATCTTGGTTGGCCAAAGTGCTGTACATAGAATAGACAAAGAAAAATATAGACGGGACATATTTAAGTAACAAAGAATTAAAAGCATGAGAGAAAAGATATGTTTTTAACATAGATTTGAATTAATGTTGCATTTTACTATTCCTTTAAATAGTTGCAGTGCACATTGTTTGTGCCGGGACTGTGCCGTCAACAGTAAGGATTAGTAGTAGCCCAGTCAAGCTAGTTGAGATTTATACTAGATTTTTCAGCAAAAAGTGGCATGTTTCGGCGCAAACGTTCCCTGGTGCTATTTTGCAGTTTCAGAAAACAATTCCAGTCTAAAACCTATAGTCTAAAGTCAGTGGCGCGTTATTCAGATGCTATTTTAAGGGCGCATGGCCATTATGTAGCGAGTGCACAACACACACACTTTGCTTCTCTCATCTACACAGACGCAGCAGTTCCCATTTTTGCAAATCATACATAATTACAATGAAAAATATTACCACACGAGGGAAATCATTGTGGTGTCCATGAAGATGTGAAAAATAGGCATAAATCTAGCTTACACATTTACCCAAATTATTCAGGCTAATTGTAGTAATGACGGATTAAACCTGTTTGATCAATAGTGGCAAGACACATCTGTATATAAGGACATCTGACAAAGTGGGTTATTCGTCAAGAACCAGGAAACAAAATTCTGAAGACTGAGAAATCACCTTTACCATCATGTAAGTTTCGTGCGCCTGGCAAATCCGCCGTTATAATAGCAATCCGCCATGAAGCAAGCGCGCCGGCTCTTAAAGGGAATGAAGGGTGACGCTCTGATTGGTTTATTTCACGTTACGCCCAAACCACACCTATGAGTAATGTAGCGACTTCAGACCAACCCATTTTAGATTTGCGGCGGAGAGATCCGCCCACAAAGTTACTTGTGTTTCACGTTTGATACTTGCGTTTCAGATCGTTAAAATATGTCCCATTGACTATAAGTAATGTCTAACTACATCAACTTACTCACCTTACCCGAATCCTAACTTAACAGTCTACTACACTCTACTAACACTGTAATGAGACTTAGTTGAAATGTAGTTGCAAAGTTACTTATAGTTAGTAGAATAGAGTGTCTAAAGTGGACCATCGAAATAAAGTGTAACCAAATAAACAGTGTACAGTGCATATGGACACCTCCATCCGGTGTGATTATGGTGGCGTCATGGGCAGAGGGGTCAGACTGCTATGTTTAGCTTCCAGACACACGGCGGGTCCTGAGGATAATGGAGGAGATAGGCACACGTCTGAGAGCGTGTGTTAGCGGGATTACAGTCAATTCCCTCTGATGCTCATCTGGGAATTCGGATGAGTCTGGGAACGTCGTGGGAGCATTGCGCGCAGGTCATGATGGAGAAAACCTATCAGCTGCTAATATGGCACAACATGCTCACAGACAGGCACGAACGCAAGCATCCTTCTGTTTGCCGTGAGCGTTGGACTGATGGAAATTCATTTGTTTATTTCTTTTCTCTGGCACAGACACTTGAAAGAGGCATAGGATGAGAGATGAGAGAGTAGCAGCGGGTAGAAGAGGAAGAGAAGGAGTGTGTGAAAGGGGAAAATGAGAAGAATCCCATTTGAATGAAAATCATATTCAAATCCAGGGTGAGGAATGAGCTGCAAAAGCGAGCGGCCTTGAGGGTTTTGCATAATGGCCGCCAAAGCACGTTACAAAGCTGCTCTGCTGCAGTAAACAAATGCTGAAAGAGACTTAATACTGAGGTGCAAGTATAAGACCTGTCTTACCTGTGTGAACGCGAAACCTGACAAACAAGCTGGTTTCTCAACTGAAGCGCGCTTTTTTTTTTTTTTTGGGGATTCGTGCCTTGCTCAATTAATGCATGTCTACCGCCGTTTCTCCATCACGGTCAGTAGAGGATAGGCACATGCCATTCTAAATATGGGGGTAATTAGCGCCTTTAAACAAGGCAAGCAAGTCGCACAAATAAAGCTAGCCGATTAAAGGCCCAGCCACATTAAAATTGGATTATCTTGCGTATGTAAATAACCATGCTCATTTTCATCAAAGTGTAAGGGATCCAAAGCCAGGGCTGCCATTAGGGAGCTCAGGTGTGTGTGTGCGTGTGTGTGTGTGTGTGTGTGGCGCCGGGCTGGGGATAAAAGAGTGTTGAAATATCACTTTGGCATGAGTTTACTAGAAATCATTCTCACTTCTCAATAGAGCAAATGTTGATTGAAAGCACGAGTGCAGTCCAAATACTGAAAATAAGCCCAAACACAATTATCTAAATGGGTAGATGCTATAGACAAGTGTTGATAAAATAAATAAAATAAGAATTAGGTTAATCCCACAAAACCTGTCACCTTGTTTAGAAAAATTTATCTTTTTTTATAATATGCTCTATTTTAGCAACATTAAAATGTTCTTCACTGGCAGTGTTTTTTTTTAATGATTAATGACACAGTTTAATTGTATATATCATATATTCATTATAAAGTATTCATTATATATATACATTTTTTAATATTCTTAAATTAAATTATTATGTTTTAATTAAAATATAATATTTTCATTTTTTGCATCACAATCATTTAATGAGAATCACATTTAGGAATATAAAGATATTACTGTGAAATCTTTGAGGGGAAATATGCTTACTTGTCATGAAAATTAATTATATTTAATATAATAATTAATATAAATAATAAATAATAAAAAAATAGCAATTGATTAAAAAAGGTACACAAATAGTAAAAAAAAAAAAAAATGACATATGACTCCTGTTCTTGTCAAGCGTCATGAGATTCACCCAGTTAACTAGACTAACCCTAACTTAAACCTTACCCATAAAAGAAAATGTTTTGTGTGTATTCAAATATGCCACATTAAAATGTTACGCGCCCTTTTTGGCGCCAATGATGACAAACGCCATTGGATCTGGCCTGTTTAAATATGCACAATACAAGATTGAAAAGTTACAGCCTGAGGGGAATATTTCCCGTGAATAACGGCTTGAATATCAGCCTGTTCCTTACACAAAGCTTTCATATAAAAAAACTCAATAAGTAAAAATACATTGAATCAATTTACACTTCAAGGTTTTGTCACCAGAAATGTTTGGTCTAATTTTGCACTGCAAGGTTAAACTCCCACGCACAAACACACAGTGTCAAATGTTCCCCACCAAAGGTGCCAAACGTGTCCTGTCTTCTTTTCTCATTTCCATTCTAGCTCCTGTCACTGGATAATAGCAGTTGGCCCCAGAGGGCCACAGGATTCACTCCTCATTTGAGCAGCCACACAAAACACAAATACTCACCAGAACTCAATTAAAGCAAGTCTCAACACAGAAAACCCGTGAAGCAACCAGAGATCTAAGATAATATAGCAGAAGTGAACATGTGAATCATGGAGCACTTATATAACCCCTATATGAAACACCCCCTTGAGTGCAAATCATTGTTGCTCTTGATTCCTTGATGTGAAATAGGTATTCATGTACGTCACATGTATGCACACGTGGGTGGAGGGCGATCACTTCCCATATATAGAATATTCTGCTGTATTCTGTTGAAACCTGAAATTACCAACAGACTGGCAATCATTGACTCACACTCATGTCGTTCCAATCCTGCATTACTTTAAAGACAAAAGAAGATATTTTTGAAGATATTGCGTCTGAAATCGCATACTAGGGACTATTGGGTTCTGACGTTCTACATCCACCTTGTCATGTGACCTACGGCATCAGTTGAGTTCACAAATCCTCTCCCGGGGCCTCATGGGATAGTAAAGTGTCCATCATGTGCACTTCAGAATCTCTCTGGAAATAGTAGGTCATCCGGATACTTTACGCCTACTGTTTTATGAATATGAATTCAGACACACTACTCGGCTCACATACTGTACTATAGTAGCCTATAGAAGGAGGCATATAGTCGAAACGCAGGGTCAGTGATTTTTGTCTATATACAGTGAAAGTCAATGGGATCCAATCTGGTTTTGGACCCCATTGACTTTCATTGTATGAACAAAAACAGTTCCCCCTTATCAAGCGCCCCCATTTTTTTTTTAATATACATGAAAATGCACATTTCGAACTTAAATGGTTGTAATTCAAGAATGCATTGAAATATGGATGTAAGATTGGTCTTGTTTTAAAGAAGACACATGGCAGATTTTTGTAGAAGTGAAATAAATTAAGACAGTTAAATAGAAAAAAAAGTTATAGAAGTTTGAGTTTATGAAAATGTACAATGTTAAAAATTTAATTATTCATATTTTATATAAAATATATATTTTCAAAACCTGGTGGACTCTAACTGCAAATAAATCAAAGGCAAAAATCTGAACAAGTTGTGTTTCAAATTTTAGGTTGATATCTCAAAAAATAAGCTTTCAGTGAGATTTTGTTTGGGCGCAGTACCAAACTTTTCCACTAGTTGACATTACTGCCCATATAGGGATGTTCGCCGGAGTCAAATGTGACGTCACGATATGGGCGTGGTCGCGAACTGGTTGGCAGAAAGAACCAAAACGTGTCGCAGACTCGCAGCAGTCTACCTGTGTTTTGTCAGCATATGCTAATTATTTGTCCGAAGAACCAACAAAGAGATATAAGGTTAAGCTTTTATATAACCAGGGTTCATGTTCTCTGCCTGATCAATATCACCTGAGTGAGAATTGGAGCAAAAGCCCGGACACATGGCCAGATTTGACATTCGGCGACATCTGTATCTCATCGACACGCCATCTATGTTTACCAGAGAGTCGATGAAGGCGTACAAATCTTTAGATGCCTATAAATTAAGTAATAATTACGAATATTACTTGTTGTAACTAAGGATAACTGGTAAATATGTTACAACTAGAGTAAAAATACAGGTGTAATTTATCCATGGGCTATATTTTGAATCAAAATTATCTTACCTCTGATATATAACATTGGTTAACATATAAGTAAAATGTATGAATGAAAATACAATAATTTGCACTTAATTTATAAGGGTATGTCAGTGTTATTATACTTCCATTGCTCAGTCACAGCATGCACAAAAAAGTTATGTAAACAAACACTTTGACACGTCTTCCGCGGTATTTTGTACAGTTATTCATTCATTAATTAACCCATCAATGCGATAGAACCTACTAGTAACATTTATTTACAAAATTAGTTTTAATTTTTAACGCAAAATGTAGGTAGCAGACGCGATCGTGGTCCGCTGGCTCCCATTGTTTTCCGCTGGGTATAGACGCCTAATTGCAGAAATCCAAAGCTTTCTTTCTTGATTCAGGCTGTTTAGGTACGCGGTAGAAGCTCTTGGGGGTTATTACTCTCATCGAACCTGTTAACACAGCCGATCACAAAGCACGATACAACCATTTTCTTCTGTGTTTGCGCTGCGCTTTAAGCGGTCATTACTTTTCTTCTGCCAACCAGAGCGCGTCGTGACGTCACGGCGAACATCCCTATAAGGGCGCCTTCATTTCCATATGTGATTTTCAACAATTTTCATACAATTTATGAAGTAGGCTAGACATCCTATTCAGAAGTAGTATTGGAAGTTTGGCAGATTTTTAAATGAATTCAACCTCTAAGAAACATAAAAATAACACATGTGTATTATAGCTCGCTGCCTCATCACAAGTGAATCTATTATTTTTTTCTTTACATTTAAAACATTTTCAGACCTTTTTTCTAAAACAATTGAATGGATGCTATCTTTTGAACTCTTGGAATGAAAACAAACTGAGGTTTCTACCATTTCTTTCATGTTCATCACTATTTCAAAATAAAGGTCTGAACACGCATTAGGAGTATGAAAAAAATATTGTTGCAAATTGATAAATTACGGCTCCTCTGTAATGTATTTTATCAGTCACCAAAAATGAAAACTAGAGATTGTAAGCTTTCAAATGATATATAGTTTGTCAAGATTGGTTTAGGTTTAGTATAGGGTATTACTGTTTTAAATATATAATATATAAATATATAATGGCCGGTGCCATTATACAATAGGTTAAAACCTTATTTTCTGTTCCACGGAAGAAAGCAAGTCAAGCCTGTTTGGCATGGCATTAGGGTGAGTAAATTACCGTTTTCATTGGAAATTTCATTTGAAAAATAAATCAATTTAAATGAAGATATGACATCATGAACCTCAGCAAGTACTTCTGAAGAAGTACTGATTGTAGCAACCTAATAAACACAACTTTGTTTCCTGGTGACTGATAATAAAAAAAAACGTGCATCATGAAAATTGTGCCGAAGCCAGACAATCAGATCTGAAGATTTCAGTCATCTCTTGGCATGTTGTGTAAAAGGCATCAGACACACACAGTCGGTGAACTGTTCGCCGGGCGGCTCGTAGGCGTCCCATCTGAAGGTGAAGCTAGGTGTAGCGTAATGTGACCTGTGAGTGTGTGTCCGTGTATCTGGAAGAGAATTGTTGGATGAGAGTCTGGTGTGCATCTGGCGGACGGATATTCACAGACGGCGAGATTAACTGCTCTTCTGTATGCTAACAGCTAACAGCTAAGCGCTTGTGATTCATGCCAGGGCGCATGCAATTCAAGTTTTGGGTTTACACACACTCACGGCCTGATTTGTGCTCTCAACAGCTTCATTGAGGGTTAAGATATAATTTGGTTTGTGTGAAGATGTCGTCTCATTATAGTGAAGTGCTTGTGCAGTGTGGTTGTATAAACTGGTTTGAGAAAGACCATGAATTAAATTGAACAGAAACTGTTTGTATTTATGGTTGCTAATGGATGAAGAGTGTACCGTGTGGCTGACGTGTGAGGGGAAAAATAGGAGAAAAATGGTGGTTCACCACTGGCCACATGTTGCCCTCAACTAGCACATTAAATATTTGATTGGCAAATAACAGTACAGCTCTAATAACGAATTTCTCTCCACCTTCAATGCACATGCTAGGGCCGTTTTACACCCTGTAAGAGGGTGCTAGGGGGTCTGTCAAAAATAGGTCACATATTTTGTTGATCCTGGAACAACATTCCTGTCTGAAAATGTAGTCCTAACCCTATCCCAACCCCTAAACCTAATCCTAACTATAACTTCTCCCTAAAATAAGTAGGGCTGTGAAACGATTAATCGCGATTAATTGCATCCAAAATAAAAGTTTGTGTTTACATAATAAATGTGTGTGTACTGTGTATAATTATTTTGTATATATAAATACACACACATGCTTGTATATATTTAAGAAATATTTGCATGTATATATTGTATATAGATTTATATATAATTTATATGAGCCTATATATTTTATATATAAATAACACATTTTTCTAAAATATATACATGCACGTGTGTGTATTTATATATACAAAATAATTATACACAGTACACACACATTTATTATGTAAACACAAACTTTTATTTTGGATGCGATTAATCGCGATTAATCATTTCACAGCTCTAAAAATAAGAGTAAAATGAAAGGTGAATAACTCTGATGTAGAAGCATAACCCTGGTTGTAAGTCTAAACTTGACATAAACTGTAAACTTGTCCCTCAAATCTGATTGGTTGAAATGTTGTTCCAGGATTAACAAAGATGTTGATCCAGAAACATGCTGTACTTGGTGAAATCAGGTTCATCTAAAAAATATAAGAGAATAATAATGACACAATGTGTTTTAACTATAAGAATATGAAATCCCAAATATGAATTTTAGCTACTGTATGTGGGGGAAAAAATCTTATCCCGAATAATTTATTTATTTATAAACGTTCCCTTGCAGTGCGCATTTTAATGTTTTGTATTATTTAAAGATTATTTTTTATGGATTTTTTTTTTATTTTCAAGTATTCTCTTTACTTTGCATAATAATTATATAGCAATATTACATTTAAACTTGACAAAAAAAATTTAATTGGAAATGTTTCTCTTATATTCTAATATATGCAAAGTTATACAGTCAGTATTCTATTTTTTAAGAATATTTTCCAAATAATGTTCATAATTTTAAAATAATAATTTCATTCATTCATTCTTTAATAATTCAGTTTAAAAATATTTTTCATTAAAATGCAAGGCAATAAAACTGGATGAAAATTCAACACCTTTCCTTTTTATCAGCCTTTCCCTCTTCCAACTCTTCGCTCCATTCTGGTACGTAATGCCCACTTTTCACAATCCGTTAAATTCCCTGGGGATAAAATCAATCTCTCTAAATGTTTATTGAATATTATTTTTGAATATTTGGTTTTAATTGGAAATCCGTCACATTATAGGTGTAAAAGGACACATTTCACTTGTGTTTCAGAGTTTGGCTTCAGTAAAAACACAGATAAGTTGTTTTCTTTGGATAAAGAGTAGATTACGTGTCGTCCACTCTGAAAATTGAGTTTGTTTGTGAAACTAACGTAATGGGCTTTTTTGTTGTGCGTTTCTTTTATTGTCTTATTTCCGGCATGTCTGTCAGATCAAAATCACTTTATCTCTCGCTCGCCCTCCCCCGTCCTTTTCCTCTTTCCTGTTTGCTCGTCCTTTGAAGTGATAGAGTGTGGGCTTGAGGGCCGAAGTGACTCCTGAGAGAAAGACAGAAATGGAGGATGAAAAAGAGAAGATGAAAGGATCTTCTGGTCTTGTAGAATAGGGGAGATGTGAAGGGGGGGTTTGGCGGTGGTCTTACATTTTTGTTCCTTGACAGTTGAGGGTAAGATAAGCCAAAGGGGGTCAAGGAAATACAGACGTGCTCAGGAAAAATCTCTTTCAAACTATGAGCTCCTCAGTCCCATCAATCCGGAACTTCCTGCAGGAAACAGATTCAAACTTTCTCATTATCATACGCTTACTAACTAAGAATTTTCAGTAACGTTTCAGTAGCTCAGTAGCAAGTTACATTTTTTAACAACGGTATATACTGTTTATAATACATTATAAATATAGAAAATTGTAGTTTTTGCGAGTAGCCTGACTGTAGTTTAACCTTGCACATTCTTTCCAGGTCTTTTTGTTTCCTCATCTGAACAGAAACTCACCCCTTTAGCAGAATCTGGCCCAACAGGAAAGTCCAGACTATAGTTAATGCCTTCTGGTGTTGTTGTTTTTTCCCTTTATTCTGCCCAAGAAACTCAAATCCAAAAACTAAAAGCATTCCTCTAGCACAAACAGTAAAGCACGGCACTATAGCAACACCAAGGTCGTGGGTTCGTTTCCCAGGGAATGCATGAACTGATCAAATGCAATGCAAAGTCGCTTTGGATAAAGGTGTCTGCCAAACGCATACATTTCAATGTAAAATCCTAGAGTTTGGTGAAAACATTTATCCAATATAGCAGAAATGTTGAAATTATATATACATATAATATGTAAATTACCGTTCAAAGGTTTTAATGTTTTTGAAAGAAGTGTCTTCTGCTCACCGAGGCTGTATTTACTTGATGAAAAATACAGTAAAAACAGTAATATTGTGAAATATTATTGCTATTTAAAATAGCTGTTTTATATATTCTATTCTATTATATATTGTAAATATTATATGTAATTTATTCCTGTGATCAAAGCTGAATTTTCAGCATCATTACTCAAGTCTTCAGTGTCACATGATCCAGAGATCCAGAAAAGATATGCAGATATGATGCTCCAGAAACATTTCTTATTATCAATGTTGAAAATATGTTATTAATAAAAAAAAATAAAAAAATCGTGCTGACCCCAAACTATTGAACAGTAGTGTAGTGTATTTATTTCATTCAATCCCATTTTTTGGTTAAATCTAAATAACATCGCAACAACCTAACGTCAAAATATTGATAGCCTCAGCCTCCGACGTCATGCCCATGATCCTTCAGAAATCACACACTCAGACGTCATGCCCATGATCCTTCAGAAATCACACACTCAGACGTCATACCCATGATCCTTCAGAAATCACACACTCAGACGTCATACCCATGATCCTTCAGAAATCACATACTCAGACGTCATGCCCATGATCCTTCAGAAATCACACACTCAGACGTCATACCCATGATCCTTCAGAAATCACATACTCAGACGTCATACCCATGATCCTTCAGAAATCACACACTCAGACGTCATGCCCATACTTCAGAAATCACATACTCAGACGTCATACCCATGATCCTTCAGAAATCACACACTCAGACGTCATGCCCATGATCCTTCAGAAATCACATACTCAGACGTCATACCCATGATCCTTCAGAAATCACACACTCAGACGTCATGCCCATGATCCTTCAGAAATCACACACTCAGACGTCATGCCCATGATCCTTCAGAAATCACATACTCAGACGTCATACCCATGATCCTTCAGAAATCACATACTCAGACGTCATGCCCATGATCCTTCAGAAATCACATACTCAGACGTCATACCCATGATCCTTCAGAAATCACACACTCAGACGTCATACCCATGATCCTTCAGAAATCACATACTCAGACGTCATGCCCATGATCCTTCAGAAATCACATACTCAGACGTCATACCCATGATCCTTCAGAAATCACATACTCAGACGTCATGCCCATGATCCTTCAGAAATCACACACTCAGACGTCATGCCCATCCTTCAGAAATCACACACTCAGACGTCATGCCCATGATCCTTCAGAAATCACACACTCAGACGTCATGCCCATGATCCTTCAGAAATCACACACTCAGACGTCATACCCATGATCCTTCAGAAATCACACACTCAGACGTCATACCCATGATCCTTCAGAAATCACATACTCAGACGTCATGCCCATGATCCTTCAGAAATCACACACTCAGACGTCATACCCATGATCCTTCAGAAATCACATACTCAGACGTCATACCCATGATCCTTCAGAAATCACACACTCAGACGTCATGCCCATGATCCTTCAGAAATCACATACTCAGACGTCATGCCCATGATCCTTCAGAAATCACATACTCAGACGTCATACCCATGATCCTTCAGAAATCACACACTCAGACGTCATACCCATGATCCTTCAGAAATCACACACTCAGACGTCATGCCCATGATCCTTCAGAAATCACACACTCAGACGTCATACCCATGATCCTTCAGAAATCACATACTCAGACGTCATGCCCATGATCCTTCAGAAATCATTTACTCAGACGTCATGCCCATGATCCTTCAGAAATCACACACTCAGACATCATGCCCATGATCCTTCAGAAATCACACACTCAGACGTCATACCCATGATCCTTCAGAAATCACACACTCAGACGTCATACCCATGATCCTTCAGAAATCACATACTCAGACGTCATACCCATGATCCTTCAGAAATCACACACTCAGACGTCATACCCATGATCCTTCAGAAATCACATACTCAGACGTCATGCCTATGATCCTTCAGAAATCACATACTCAGACGTCATGCCCATGATCCTTCAGAAATCATTTACTCAGACGTCATGCCCATGATCCTTCAGAAATCACATACTCAGACGTCATGCCCATGATCCTTCAGAAATCACATACTCAGACGTCATACCCATGCCTTCAGAAATCACATACTCAGACGTCATACCCATGATCCTTCAGAAATCACATACTCAGACGTCATACCCATGATCCTTCAGAAATCACATACTCCGACGTCATGCCCATGATCCTTCAGAAATCACATACTCAGACGTCATACCCATGATCCTTCAGAAATCACATACTCAGACGTCATGCCCATACTTCAGAAATCACATACTCAGACGTCATGCCCATGATCCTTCAGAAATCACATACTCAGACGTCATGCCCATGATCCTTCAGAAATCACATACTCAGACGTCATGCCCATGATCCTTCAGAAATCACATACTCAGACGTCATGCCCATGATCCTTCAGAAATCACATACTCAGACGTCATGCCCATGATCCTTCAGAAATCATTTACTCAGACGTCATGCCCATGATCCTTCAGAAATCACATACTCAGACGTCATGCCCATGATCCTTCAGAAATCACATACTCAGACGTCATGCCCATGATCCTTCAGAAATCACATACTCAGTCGTCATGCCCATGATCCTTCAGAAATCACATACTCAGACGTCATGCCCATGATCCTTCAGAAATCACATACTCAGACGTCATGCCCATTATCCTTCAGAAATCACATACTCAGACGTCATGCCCATGGAGTTTTGGTTGAACATCTGATGCTCATGGCACACTTAACTGGAAACACTTCATCATCTGATTGGATGAATTCTATAGGATCTCCATGAGATGCGTGCGTCGCGTTCTTTAATGGTCCGCCTGGAAACGATCCCGCCTTGAAGGCAAACCCCCTCAAGGAAGAAGAAAGCCATCGTGTTTAAATGTGACAATGAGCGCTTATCATGATCAACTAAATGCTGGATTTTCACAAAAAAGACTCACACACTGATCTATTATTGTAGGGGCATCGACATTTTCACTCCCATTAACATGATGCTGAACAAAATCAACTGTGATTGGTTGCTTTACATGTCTGTCAGACGGCCTCTTGAGTGGTCCTTGGCCAATGAAAGCAGCGATGGAGTGGGTTGATATCTCTATTGATATCTCTACTGAGCCCAGCCTCTCAAGTGCTTCTCATAAGGAGTGCTATTTGTGTTGCTTTTTGCATAGAGTGTTCCAAATCAGAGGTTCAATTCCCTGTTTTGATGCTGCCTGTGTAGACAAGGAGGCTCAGTAAGATTTAGAACATAGTGAGCATGGGAACATGGGATTGGTCAGTTTGAGATGTCACTCAAATGGGGTCATTGGTAGACAATAGAGAGGAGCTAATGAGAATGTTCTGAAATATAATGCCTGTGTTAGAATGAAAGAGATGTGAGAAGATCTGAGCTCTCAACTCGTTTTTATCCATTAATGGTGACAGATGTTCATTATGAAGGTAACCAGACTGTAGTTGACAGGTGTGTTTGTGTGTGTTTGTTTGTAAATGTTTGAACAGGAATGAGGAAGAACAGAAAGAAAAAAGAGACGGAGAGAGAGAAAGGAGAAGTAAATAAGAAAACACAGACAAAGCCGGTATCCAAAAATAAACGTCTCATCTAACACCCACACACATGCACCAAATAACCCACTAAAAACAGACCCGTTTCTCTTTCCATTCGACTTACCACCCTATAAGACAAGAGATTCATCAATCATGTCGAGACAAAGTAGTGTCCGTTTACTGCTGACAGCTGACACTGTGTATCAGACCTGTTGAATGGGAAGGTTGTTGACATTGTGCATCTGCTGGAAATTAAAAACAGAGACTGATGAGGGGATCAGACGACGAGTGTTGTTGTTTTCTCACGCACACGGTCTGTCTGTGCTGCCCAGCGGACCTTCGCTCCCCCTCGCCCATGTCTCCATCTCAGTGCTCCGCCACCCGCTGGGCTCGTCGGCACCTCTCCGCGGCTGGTGCCCGCAGCCCGTGCCACGCTGGCCACTACCATCTGCTGAATGTCAGCGTGACTCCTGCCGCCCTGGCACAGAGTGGATGGCCAGGTGGTGCTTGTGCCACCCCTCCCCCAACACCCTCTCTTTCTTATTACAAGAATACAGATATGGTTACGGGCTTGTCATAAAAGTCACCTTAAACTTGTTTATACTTCTCTTGAGCATATGTATAACTAAAGTACGTTAAAGTCATAACGAAATCAAAATGTACCCTTTTAACTTTTTTATCGTCTTCTTCCAACTAAATATTTGTCACCTTTCATCAAAATGTCATAACTTCTCCTCTGAAATGACTTTTCTTTTCAGATGACATCACCGAGGCCACTTAAGTTTCAACCAACGGGTGCTGCTGATGTTTCAGGAGGAGAGCGGTCTGCAAACACATTAGGTTCTGGCTCGAACACCACAATCCAATCAATTCTTAATGGATAAAAGTCCCACTCAATATTTGTCTTGTTGGATTTCTTGTTTCACGTGGAAATATGTCGCATTATGGAAGTAAAATGAGTTGCAAACACGTGACTGGAATTTATAATAGCATTGCTGCCAGGTTTGAATGTAGAAGCTGGAAATGTCCAAGGCCTTGTTTACACCTGGTATTAAGATGCGTATTGGTCGATCGAAGTAGACGAGGGAGACACTTTGGCGTTAACACGTGGTATTTTAATCCGTCTCCTTTGTCCCATTTCAACCACTTGTGTCCTGATTTCTTTGAAGGGACGGTCTATGAGGGTCTATCATCTTCAAATCAAACTTGGGCCTCCAGCCAACAGTTCAAACGCAGGGGGAATGAATACATTAATGATTTTATCATGACTGTGGTATGAAGTAGGGCACGATTGCTAATGAGAGACATATCAGTGCCACACGCGAGTCCCGCTGATATAAAGGAATAAGGACATTTAATTCTACCGAACTACCCGCAAGTGCTGAGTTACTACTCACACAGGTCAGTTTATTAGACGAGTGATACTTGTGAGGTAACGCAGCGCTGTTTCACTTGGTCTACACTATCACACTAAACTACATTTGAGTGTATTGAAAGTTATAATGTTATTCTATGTGTTAGTCTGTATGTATGAGACTAGCAGTAAGCTAGATCAACATTAGAATAACATACAGATCATATTCTAACATTTCATCATGTTGAGCTATATAACATTGATTAGTTTTATGTACATTTCCTCACCTGTCTAATAAAGTGCTAGTTTGTCACGGACGTGGAGCTCTCGGCGTCTTGAAAACGCCACGCTGATAATGATCCTCGTTTTAGTTCTCCTTTTTTCCCAAAGTCTGCTTGCCATGGTCCATATTTGAACGAAACAACAACAGCGTGAGCGTGCAGCTAGACGTTACGCATTACACAGTTGTCCACGTCTGTCGCCATGGTTACTATGGCAGTACTTGAGCAGAAACCAGGGATAAAGCGGATATTACGTCATTGACAGGCGACAAGTGAACAGGGATTCAGGGACGGCCCATTATTTAAAATTGGAATTTCTCTGAAATTAAAAAATCTTTGGGAACTTTTGGGATATTGTAAGTACACAACTGCAGGAAATATATCACACTGTGCATGTGATTTTTGGATATTTTATTACAAAATTCTTACATATTGTACCTTTAAGGTTAGAGGTTGTCATTGATGATCACTAGCAGATCCAGTCTAGTTTGTTTAGTTGATCAGCTGGGCTTTTACCTGGAGGACCTGGTGGTTAATCGTAGTCAAGTTGATCATGGCTGGTAGACCATCTTTGACAAACCAAAAAAAAAATCCTTAAAGGGTTAGTTCACCAAATATGTGTTCCACAGAAGGACGAAAATCATATGGATCTGAAACAACATGAATAAATGATGACTGAATTTTCATTTTTTGGTCAACCAGTTCTTTTTGATCTGTGTTTCCCAGTGGGGTAAGCTGTATGAACATTAGATTTGTCCATTTAATGTGTGGATGTGCTGCTGCTTCTGTTCAGGTAAAGAAGTTGTTGCCACCTGTATATTGACTTGATTCCTCTTACACATGTCTTCCAGCTAGTTCCCTGGTTGTTTTCACACACTCAGCTTCAAAATGGCCACCTGTCATTTAGGTCAGGGGCCTGCAACCCAGCTGTCAGCCTTATCCCTTACTCAGTCTTTCTATCTCTCTCATTTATATCCTCCTCTGAAGCTCTAACATCACCATCACCAGTACTTCCAGGCCCCTGGGGGCCAGTCATCTGGAATGGCTCGAACACAACTGGAAAATTGGCTAGATCATCGACTGAACTGAAGAAGACCCTTGTGTGGAAACCCTCTTAGTGCTTTTAGTTGAACTGGTGTCAGCAGGCGGGTAGGAAGTGCACTAGCACCTAGCTTTCAAATCCTATCCTCTTCAAGAAGACAGATAAAAGCAAACTCCTAAGGTCGGTGTTGAATGTCAGGCTTGTTGTGATACGATTGAAGAGAGAAGCGGTCATATTGAGAGAAAGAGAATGAGGTTGGGAAGGGGGAGGTAGGGGGATGGAGAGAGTGCTGGCCATCTGTGCCGCTTTTGTCCTGCTGTGTTTCAGGTAGGGGTGAGAGGGAGACTGTGTGTTCTGGGTTTGGCAGGTCAGGATGGAAGCCCCATAGGGGACAGACAACCCAATTGTCAGTCTTGGGCATCCAGTCATGTAGGTGTGCTGGAGAGAGCAGCACTGCCATTCACATATGGATGCAGACATGAACACACACAATCACATGACTTATAAATAACCAGTTGATTGGATCTTGCACTCTTCCTTGTGGGGAACTGTTCACCTTTGAAAAGGTAACTGGACTTTTACATTGTACAAGTACCTGGAGCCACAATGCCAAGGTGTGTGTGGTTGCCAGAGCATTGCTATGCAATTTCTAGGGGTGCCCATGGTATTCGCTAGGGCATGCAAGAATGGTTCATGTCAAACCCCAAGTCTCTATATATGGATCTGGTCCCTTCAACTATGTAAGTCTATCAGATTTTTTCTCACTTTTGTCCACTTGGTTGTTAGTCCGATCATTTCAAAATGTTAAAACCCACCTATCCTCCAAAAGCCATGCAATTTGGGATATCATACATGTCTGTAGCACAAACATCTGAGAAGAGTTACAATGTGAAGTTCAATATTTGGAGTAGGCTGCTACGATATCCGATTTTTCACCACGCAGTTATTGTAGCCAAAATAATTAATGATAGCGATATATTGCAATATCTATTGAAATCTTGAAAAATTATTTTAATAATGCTATCTGTCAAATAGATATTAAAAGAAATTGTATTATTTTATAGTAATATATGGAGTGATAAAGGCTATGTTGATTGGCAATGCATTATAAATATACATTATCCTTAATAAAATACCCGAGAAGTCTTGAAGAACACAGAAAACCATAATACTGTTGCAATGGTGTGTTAATTTTCTTCATGTTTAATAAGTCAAAATGTCTCTATCTGCATTTTATTCAGCTACAGCGATCACATGTCTCTGTCCATATTAGGGATTTCCCTAAGGGTTTTATTACTCATGAGTCTCACATGTGGACTTTCTGCGCAAGGTCAGGCAAGAGGACGAAATCCTAAGAAATCATACTTTTTGTAAGTTGTACAAAAAAAAAAAAAAATGCAGTGATGCGTTTTGGTTTAAGCTATAGGCGTACAATATATTCCTATTTCGTCTAGTCATACAAATTATTTTAAGTTGCCATGAGATTATGGGGCGGAACCAATGAAAGATCATTCAAATGCTGATGCACATTGTTTGTAATATTCGTGGGGGTGATTATTTAGCAGATTCTATATTATCCAAAGCAGCTTACAAGAGGCACACTTTACATGGGTTACTAGTACCAATTTTTTACCACTAAGCTACCAGCAACAACATCAACCAATCAGATAGGGATTTAAAAAAAGGAAAATCTGGATGATAGGAATGTTGTTCCAGGAGCATATGATACATGGCAAAATCTTTATGATACTCATATTTTCACCTTTCCATATTTATGGACGGATGGTTACATTATGAATACATTGTGATGCTCTGAGTCAGTTTATAAGCAATTTTTACACTGCAGAGGGAGGATCTGGTGTAATATCTAATTATAATATTGCAGGTTGAATCTCACTAATTTATGCAAAAACATGCATGTTTATTAGATTATGCCACCTCTTATATATGACTGGGGACATTATGCTGTTCTAGAGGGTAGGGGTGTCTGTTTAATAAAGAGTTGTATTAATGTTTAATTTTATTTAATGAAATCCAGCTGTGTACGTTAATGATGAAACAAAAGAGAATTTGTCCTTTCAGGACCGTATGCCCTATTGTTCTGGTGTGAGCAAAGACACTTAGTTTCACACAAACACACCCTTAAAATGAACAGGAATTTAAACTGTGTGTGTGTGTGTGTGTGTGTGTGTGTGTGTGTTTGTTCCTGGCATGTTGTTCTACAGGAGAGACCAGACTAATGTGTTCGGCCTTGCTTTGAAACTGCCATAGAGGTGTTTTTCTGAAAGACTCCTCTGAGAGCCGGAGGATTCGGCATTCCTTGTGGCCTTGGCTTCCATACTAGAACAATCACAGCACTGCATTACTGTCACTGCACACACACCTGTTTCATTCCCTTGATTGGATTATACAGTTCAGCTCTGCGTGGAACAGATTCATGTGCTTGTCTCTGGGAGCTGATTGATAAACATTGAAGTCACATTGTATCTCGTCAATCATACTCACCTTGCTGGATTGTTATATAGCTATTTGACAAGATGTGCACTATTATATATGACCAGCAACAAAAGAAGAGCGAATCTGAGACCTCCCGTCCAATCTGAGGAGGCTGCAAAACATGATAGTGTCTAATAAATTACAAATGTATTTTATATTTCAGTCAATTATTTCAAAAGTGGTGACGTTAAATACATGGTGTTTCAAATTACATTACAAGATTAAATATCTATCTATCTATCTATCTATCTATCTATCTATCTATCTATCTATCTATCTATCTATCTATCTATCTATCTATCTTATATTTTACCTCAGGTTTATCTTTGCATTCTTTGTGGATTATTTGAGTAAGCTCTGTGATGCGCTGATAATATTTGATAAAAATAGGTGTAATGACATAATGGTCTGGGCTCTTCCTATTTGGATATTTTCCAGAACACAAGTCACAGATAAACTTAGCCTCGAGACTTAATAATTCGACAGATAACACTGTAAGACAGTCAGATGTTTCGCCAGGTGAAACAGTGTAACACTGTATCAGTTATTGCAGAGCAGCAGCCCTCCAATTAGAGCACGCGCATATCATGACGTGAACGCGCCCGTGGTCCAAATACTTGAGACAGTTGGAAAGCAGAAAGAGAGAGACAGCCGGAGAAAGAAACACTTGACTGGAGGTATATCGGTCCAGCGGGGGATTACGGCCAACGAGACCACGGTAATTCATCTCGTTCAGGACGCTTTAAGAGCCTACCATGCCGATAGAAACACACATATGGGTTTAAAGCGTATCGCGTTGTTGCGATGACCGTTTCATGCTCTCATGTACATCATCTGTGTGTGTCTATCCGCATATGTGCTGCTGTTATTAGTTAATGTACAGTATCTGCGGATCCGAGCACACCAATTCGTAGTTTTACCTGCAAATGCCTTCGTATCTTTCTTTGATGCTTTCAGGCTAGGCAATGCAGTCGCTCCTCGGACGATGGGTTTTGTATCGGCTTTCAAATGGATGAATTACATGCACGCGCGTGCATTTAACTTCACCTCGCGCTTTCAGATGCTGCATTTGGGTATACTGAGGTTGTGCTGGTGCATCTGCTGTAGTTGAATAATTTATTAGGCTGTATCTGGGGCTGGAGGAGAGAAACAAACACTGGCTTGTTATGTGAGACTATTTTAATTGAGGCGGCTTAGCCAATCTAAACTTTGGTTGTTAATTTGTGTAGCCCAATTTTGCTGTGAGCGTGCCATCAAGTGTGTGTAGAGATGGCTTGTTTGCATTACCCGTTTCTATTGTCCTTTTTAGAAACTGTTACTCCATCACCAGTGATCCATGGGGCAAATCTGACCTGAATTAATTATTCTAGGGTAAAGCTAAAGCAGACCACTTTATATATTTAAATTTGTTTGTAAATTTGCCTATTTAAAAAAACAACAACCAAAAACTAAGTACACATTTTGAGTTCTTTGGGACACAACTGTGACATAAGTGATTCATTTTCTATTTGATTCATGTTTGGCTTTTCATAAAATCTTACGTTTTTATAAAATAAGATTTGTATTATTCTGCTTTCAGGGCCTTATGTATAGCCAACCTTTTTTAGTTTGTGTTGGCCCATGTATTTTACAAATCTGTATTGTGACAGGAGCCATCATATGGAAACACTTTGCATATTCACCACATCCAATTTCTCACTAGGCCTACTTATTCAAAACTTTTTGTCGCAGTATTTAGGAAAATTATGCAGTGGTTTTGTTGTTATATAATGTAACCTGTTAAGAGAACATAATAATATCCAAGGGGCCTTTTACACCAGGACATTTAGTCCTCTTTTAGGCCTATCCGATTCCTCACTGTAATTTGTTATCACAACTTTTTATCTTTTGTCAAATCAACTTAAACAATTAGTGTGGTTTAGATAACACAATATTTTGAGTTTCTATTTATTAAACCAATCTCCTTCATTAACTCAAATTTTTAATTTTAAGTCAACCATGCAGGTAACTTACCTTTTTAAGTTAAACCAACAATATTTATTTTTACAGTGAGTAGCATATGTGTGAGGGTGTAATTCTAAGAAAATGTCAAAACATTTTGGGTCAGTTTTTTCTTTCTCACATATCATTAACTAATTTTCATGAAAGCGTCTAAAAATATATTGTCATGTTTGTTTATCTATATTTATCGTGTTTGTCTAGCTTAATAGCCTATTTTTCTTTCTCGGGGGTAAACAGTAAAGGTTTGGTGTTAATTATTAACCTTATTATTCCGCACCTTTATAGGCTAGGGGATTTGCATGCAACTTGATAG
Source organism: Phoxinus phoxinus (assembly GCF_949152265.1). Taxonomy (NCBI): domain Eukaryota; kingdom Metazoa; phylum Chordata; class Actinopteri; order Cypriniformes; family Leuciscidae; genus Phoxinus; species Phoxinus phoxinus. The sequence goes on along the minus strand of NC_136898.1, from coordinate 20,429,942 downwards.
CAAGTCAAAACTCCACTAAAATGATCCCGTAAATATTTTCATGCAAAATGTATAACCAGCACCACGGAAGATCGATGTTGGGAAACTTGGGCAGTTTCACTGTCCTCCGCGTGAATAATGAATTGAGCTCGTGCACGCTTCTGCGCGTTCCTCATTCATCTGAGTGCGCGTGAGTGAGAGGCAGCAGGCAGAGAAGAGCGAGTCCCGCTGACACCACGATATTAGTCTGAACCTCGACTCCTACACATTCAGGATCCTCTTGGATTATTCATCATTTCGTCTTTCACCAGTAAGTAGCGCTTCTGAGTCTTTCTCAGCTCGTGTTTGCGGCTTTTCTCCTTCTCCAGCCCTGGAGGTTCGCGCTTAAACGCGTTTGAGAGTCTCGCTTGGCTCAACGGTTGCGACAAGTTTCATTTAAAAAGTTGCTTTCTCTTTCTCCGGCTCTGAAAAGAGCTTCCCACTCCCCCGTTTAGATTTGTTTGCAAACACATGCTGAATGTTGTTTTATGACCTGCACGTGATCCTTGTTTTGAATGTTGTAAGAAACTGAAATACGTTGTTGTTTTATTTGTCTGTTAACCTGTGTCAGTGCGGTGAATGTAACGTTATGTGTCATTGATGGTTAGTACTGTGGGTTTGTTTTGTTATCTTTTCCCAACAGACACAGTTATGTAGAGTCGGTTAAGTAAGGGTTGATAAATAATCATCTTGCAGCAGGTGTCTTGGAGAGAGACTTCCGCAGTTTCACACGATCTGTGATAGAGATGCGAACGAATCGTTCTTGTGAGTCGGATCATTCAATGATTTGATTGAATCGGTTCACTTAACCGTTTGGTACGATACACCTGCGAATCTAATTGAATTGGTCCGAACGGTCAATAGCTGACCGATTCATTTGAACCGAGAATAGTCTCTTACTGGAATAACCGACTCGCAATGAGGCTAGAACAGATGAGTGAACTGATTAGAGTAAACTGAAGAATTGATTCAAGGAGCAGAATCTTACTTTAATAGACGAATAGCAGAAATGTTGGGACTACATGTGGGAAGTATTGTTCTCTCTAATTATTTAGCAATAAAATATCCATACAAATATTAATATTATTAAATCGTACATTAAATAGTTATTATTAAATTCATGGCAATTCATTGACCAAAAAGTGTGGTAACCGAAGTCTGTAGCTTGCCAAAATACCATACTACTGTAAAAGTTACCACAATTTTATTTTACAAACTACAACTGGAGTAACTAATATTTTGACATGTGTACATAAATCTGTTTTTGCTTCCTCCTTACCTTGTTACTTTTATGTTTGACTTCATCTATAATTGTAGTGTGTGATCTACACGATCCTGAATATCCACTTTCCCCTCACAGGAACAAAGAGCATAACTGTGATGCCCGTTTCCTCATGCGATCAGCTCATGCGTCGCTTCCGTCCCTCACACACATGCACACACTGTTCTTTCTCAGCGACGCACGCTGCTGTGAGCCCAGCATCTGAAATGCTTTGGAAATTGCTTGGCACATTGTCTGAAAATAGCTTGTGGCTATCACATATTGCCTCAGGTTGAAATGCAAAAGATTGCACTTGTTTTGTAAGGACTGAATTCCCTAGAGAGAGAGAGAGAGAGAGAGAGAGAGAGAGAGAGAGAGAGAGAGACACACACAAGTTGAAACTTATTTATTTTTCATTTCTGTGCCTGTCCAAGTTGTTTGTGCCAAAACAAAAGTATGAAACCGCATATAATCTGCCGTGTGTGTTATCTGGTGATGTTCATTGTGTTGACCGTAAGATGTTGTTGGTTATGGAGTCTAAAATGGTGTTTCTCAACCGGTGACACAGAGTGTAGTCAAAGAACAACATTTAGGGGCCGTTTACACGACACCGTTTTCAACTAAAAACTGAAACCTTTTTTTAAAGTAATTTTGGCCATTCAGTCATTCATTCACACACACACACACACACACACACACGCACACACACGCACACACACGCACACACACGCACACACACACACACACACACACACACACACACAACTACAGCATTTTTGTAGCCTTAAAATGCAAAAAAAGTCAAAGTGCTCGTGTTTGAAAACGTAATCGTCTCGTGTAAACTACTAAAACGTGAATTTGTGAAAACTGTGATGTCATGCGCACGTAGCCTATATTACTTGTTCTTTACAAAGTGACATTGTCTTGATGACGTTGTCGTCTGTACACGAAAACGCAAAGAAGAATTCTAAATGTTTTTCTGAGGGAAGACTTTTATTTTGAAAGACGTGCTTGACAGCTGGTGACTTCTGCAAAGACGAATGTGCTTTTCCATTCCACGACACTATTTTTCCTTAGTTTTTGGAAATGCGTCAGACGAACGTGTTTGACTGTTGCCCTCGCATCTTTTGCAGCGTCTCGCGCATGAAATTGTACTCTATAAACAGGGCAGTCAAGTTAAAAGAAGTTCAACATTTAAAAAACGTATCGGGGCCGACTCAGAAGGCGTTTTTGCGGTTAAAACGTTGTAGTTACCATGTCATGAAATTACCAAAAAGTACCATTTATATTACTAGGGATGCATTATATATTGGCCACCATATCGGTTTCAGCCGATATACGTTCATTTTTAATGTAATCGGTCCAATAAGAAAATTTGTCCGATATATTAAAGCCGATAAATAATGTATTATTCCCTTCAGCTGAGACGCTTCAGATGTGCACTGAATCTGATTAACATGATGGTTTTGAATGGCTTCATATGCTTGAAATGAGCCTACTTCAAAAAAGAAAATACGGTTAAGTGTAACATGCAGCGCAGATCTGTCAGATAAAATTATAATGAGAACATTATATAGGCTAGTTCTGTGCTTGGGACATCATGGCTTTTAATGGTGAGACTATTGTTTTTGTAATTAGGCTCTCAAAACGTATCAAAATTTGGATTTAGATTTATCGGCCAATAAATCGGCTTTGAAATATAAAGAATTATCGGTTACGACCAAAATGTTCATATCGGTGCATCCCTAACTATTACTAGTGTGGTAAGTTGTGTGTTTGTTTGCTGGGACGGATTTGCATATCCATGAGTTATTGTGGGTCCCATGGCCAAACTAGTTTGACAACCACTGGTCTAAAATATTGTTGGTTTAAAATTTCCATTGTACAGTGTGACATACAAGACAGAGATGTCGCACAGTCTGTCCGCCTTCTTCCCCAAGATGTTATGGGGGTCATATCGTAGAGGACAGAAAATAAATCTAGACCTGTCTGAAGATATATTGTACCCAGAGAAGAGATGACAGATGCTCGGGTCGGGAGGTCAAAGTGCGAATGCCTCTTGTCTCTGGTCACTCTTTGTCTTTGTTTCTCCCAGGCTTAAGGCCCGTTCACACCAAGGACGACAACTATAAAGAAAATAATATAGATATAGCCTAGTTCTAAAAATCGTTCTCAATATTAAAGAATAGTTCTCAGAGCGATTTTATCCAGCTGATGAACGATAGAAACATTGACAGCCAATCAGAATGCCTCCTGCTCTCACGAGCTCGCGCATTTAAAGCGGCAGACAAGCACACGCTTATAATAAACAGAATGATATCGTCCGCTGGGGTGGACTCTAATACAGTGCTCTTTATAGTTATCGTTCTTGGTATGAACGGGCCTTAAGTCTCTCGGTTATGGCCCACATCGCTCCCAGAGGCCTTAATTTGACTCTCACGGCCTGGTGCAAGGATTTAGCACTTGAATAATCGTTGAAGAGTTGTGTGTGTGGCATTTCCTGAGGGCAGATGTAGCTGACTTTCAGCATCGTTAGGTCACACCGGCTGTCTGCAGAGATTTAGAGAGGCAAAATAAACCTGCGAATGGATTTGTCTTTCTCTTTATGGCTTTATTGACATTCCTCCACATTCAGACTTAATCTTAAAATCAACATCAAATCAAAATGGACCTTGTTTAATTTCTTAATGCAGTTAAGAAAACATTATTTCTTAATGTTCCCGGTCACATTGTGCACTATTAATTGGTGCATGCTGTTCCAAATAAAAATAAATTGTTTGTCTATGTAATCTTTCATAACTCGCTCTGCCTCTTCGGCTGACACCACAGACTCTAGCTGGATTCAAGTCGTCTTCTCAGCTTATTTATCTTATTTGAAATGGATACCTTTAATTTCTAGTGTTTACTTCACTTTGCCTGCTAGAGTTTTAGTAAGTTGATATTGAATTTTGGGTTTGGGATTCTTTTTAGTGCAATTGTTTTTATTTTTTAATTCACACATGCACTACACTACCATGCAAAATGTTTTGTTGTTTGTTTTTGAAATGAGTCTTATGAAATGTTAACCAAGGCTGCATTTATTTCACCCAAAACAGTTTTAAAATAACTGTTTTCTATTATATATTTAAAAATGTAATTTATTCCTGTGATCAGAGCTGAATTTTCGGCATCAAGTGTCACATGATCCTTCAGAAATCATTCTAATATGATTTGATGATCAATAAAAAATACATTTCTTATTATCAATGTTGAAAACAGTTAAATATTGTGCATGTTTTTATTCCCAACTATAAATAGCTATGATGCATGCATATACATTTACTTAAAAATGTGCGTCCAGTAATCAGAAATGTATTGAAAAGTCTTGAATATTGGTCAGAAAGATTTTAATCATTTCATTATATTTATGTATTGGGATTTGTGCCTGTATATTCTATTAAATGGCACAAGTGCCTAATAGATTTGCAGAATATTGTCCGTTTGACTGAATGAGGTGATATTCACCTGATGAAGTGTGTCTTCGTCTCTCTCCCTTGTTCTCTCACTCTTTCACCTTTTTTTCCCTCCATCGCTCTCCAACCGATCGGAGCTATTCTTGGCCTGCTCTCTTGCTGATGGGAAAAGCTGACTTTGCTAACAGAGGGGGAATTTGAGCTCGACTCAAGCCAAAGCCCACTTCCTCCTCCTGAGCCTGCGCAGCCGTCTGCCACTGCGCCATCAGGACATCTGATTTACTGTCTGCTGTTTGCATGACAAAGAAAGCCTTTCTGGGGAGAGTGTTTGAGAAAGGGGGAACTAAACCGAGAGGAAGACACTCTCGTTTTTTCAACCGGAGAAGTGTTTTAAACCAGTTTCTTGAGGTCTTCTGCTAGCAGCATTACCCATTGTACATTGTTTATTGCTGGTTTGGCAATAATCGAATATCAACCAGTTTACAGGCATTACGTCCCACTGTGCCAACTGATTTTGGCCCGTGACTTGGTTGCATCTTGGCCGCTGAATTTAACTCTGTCTGACTAATGAGGAGAGGTGAACAATCCCATAAAAGAACTGGCACGTTGCGCAAAGTCAGAATCTAGCAAACAGCAAAGCAACTACAAAGACATCTGTGCTGGTTTATTCATTTATTTATTTATTTGGTTTATGCCTTTATTAGGCCACATAGTGGGGAATTGACAGAAATGTACAGGACGAGTGAAGAGGGACGGGTAAAAGATAGACCAAGGCCAGACTCGGACCCGGTTACCCCATGAGCACAACAGACCTTCATATGTCTGTGCAGCAGTGTACATAATTGGGCTAAACGAAGGCAATTTTAAACAAAAATTATTCTACTTTTAATATGTGATAGTAGAAATAGAAACATTTTAATGTTTTTATAATGAAAGGCCCACTGAAGTGCCTTGAAACGCGCAGATTTGTTTGATGCGCTGACGTAATTTCCACTGAAACAGGAAGCTAAGGCGGGACATATTGAATGGCTCCTCCCCCTTTTCAAATAGCCAATAGCATGTAGTTTACCTCACAGACTACAAGTCGTATTTGACAGCACCATGAAAGCGAATCCGAGCGCTGATGATGCGTTGGATTCAATAGTAGAGGTGTGAATAAATTGTCCATTTCATTCTTAACCAATGTTGGAAAACGGAATAAAACTCGAGCGTTTGAGCAACCGAACTCGCATCTCCAGCCCATATTGCTCCATGACGTATCAACGGTCGCTTTGGCCAGGTGGTATTTATAGCATAGGGGGCGGAGCTTTAGATTCTAGAGAGCATTTGATTGGACGTAAGATGTGATGAGAGGCTGAAGTCCGTGGTGATGTCATTAAAACCGTGATCACTTTAGCGGAAGTGAGAAGTTTTTAATTTTAATGCTTATATCTCCTAAATGCGAATTTTGTCATTTTTTTGGAACACACAAGCTTATTCATAGCCTTAAAGGTAGGGTAGGTCAGAATTGTCTAAAAAAAACTTTTATTCAAATTTGTTTAAAGCTGCAGTCCGTCGTTTTTCCTCTTTGTCGCCATCTCTGTTCGAAATCTGCAATTGCAGTTATTCGCGGAATTATTAACTGTGCGTGGGTAGTAAATCGGCATGAAACAGCGCGGATGAACACAATGCATTGAGGCTGCCGCGTCGCTGTGGATACTGTACTGTCATCAGCAATCTCAGAGTATACTTTTTGAAAGTGTCAACATTAGAATTTTCATCGGAAAATGTCATCTGAACAAGTAAGTAACATTCACTTTTGTTCTGACCAAATTCGGCGGGTGGGGGGAAGCATTGCAGTAGCTATATCATGCTGATTAAATCTAACGATTGCTTATATCACGTCAAAACGTGAAAAATATATATTTTCTGTAGCCACTCTGAAGTCCGAAGTCTTTGGGTTTTACAACTGGTGAATCTCCAGTTGTCACTGGTGATTGTCGCTTTAAACTTTCGGGATCCACCATACCAAGTGCTAAGCTAAATCTCCTCCATCATCCACACACGCTAGCCGGGGACTCCTTCTCTATGTGTAGCCTACAGAAGTGACGTAATGACGCAAAGACATGCTCGAAATTCCCGCGGAAATCCACCAGTACCACTGGAATTAAAATCATTATTACAAGCTTACCGTTTTGAATCGAGGTAAGGCAAGCAGATCGTTTTGAACACTGGCTGGTTAAGTTTTTTTTCAAAAATGTATTTTTTTATATTTTTAAACCCAAAAAAGTGCCGGACTGCAGCTTTAAACTGTCTTTATATACCAATGTATAATTAAAATGCAAGTACTCTGAAATAGAGAGTAAAAAAAAACGAGTGACTCTAGTGTATTTAATCTTCATAAAACGCAGCTCATTAATTCCATTCACTCCCACCTAAAAACGGGTGCGCGACTGCGCGCACGTGGGCAGAGCCAGTAATAGCGGCGGTAGTCATGGCGACGGAGAGTGACAGTTGCGCAAGCCAATCCTGTGATTCGTCCCGAATGGAAATAATGAGCTGTGTTTAATGAAGATTAAACGGTCTAGAGTCACTCGATTTTTATACTCTTTTTATCAGAGTACTTACATTTTAATTATGCATTGATATATATAGAAAGTTTAATCAAATTTGGTAAAAAGTTTTTATATAAATCCTACCTACCCTACCTTTAAGGCTAATATATTCATACTAAAAGCTAAAAAAAATCGTACATTTTTATTTCAGGCGGCCTTTAAAGTACTTTCAAAAGTTTTAAATGATTCATTAAATAAACTTGATCATTAAAGTGATTTATTCATAAATCATATGAATTGTAAGAAAGACATGTCTTTGAATTTGTGCTTAATCAAAGCTTTATTCAGACTGTAAACTTACAACTAAGATACAATGTAGCTATATCTTTCTAGCACGCCGCTGTAGATCTAGCGGCAGCGCTAATAGAGGTGCAGGAAACGTGGGTCCATGCTCAATTTGCTAGATAATTGTTAGTTGTCCAATCTAGTAAGCTGCACTGTTGCAAAAGACCTCCGAGTGACATTGTGTGACCCTTGTCTGATAAATGGTTTGTCTGTTTTGGGGTCAAAGGGAGCAAGTGAAGAGCTGGGTCGTGTGCGTTTGGTTGAGTGTGTACTGGAGGAAGGGCACCGTGGGATTGGTACTCCTGAGGGGGTGTGCAGTGGAAAAGTGCCCTGCGCTGTGTCAACAGGCAGTTTGTGTAGACGTGCGTGCGTGTGTGGTTTTAAGGCAGCTGATGTGCCGACAGGAGCAGCGGAAATGGATCCAGCGATGAGCAGAAACCAGATCTAACGCACACACAGGGAAGGAATGGCCTTGTAAGGCATCTGAGAGTCAGAGAGAGAGAGAGACAGTGGGTCACCATTCCCTGAGACGGACACACACAGACACACACATTCAATGAAACAGCAGCATGTCTAAATATATCATTATCTGCACCACACAGGCTATAAAATAATACATTGAGCATTATAAAGCTATAAAGGTGTTTAAAACCAAAGATGATTAGTGTTTATAGGAAACCATGTGCTGTTGCTTTTGATTTATTGAATTTGGCAAGCGTAGTAATTAAACGCTGACCTGGGAACAGTTCCTCTTATAATTTAATCTTAATACAAATCCTAATCTTTTATGAAAAGTATTGTCTCACATTAAAACAGTCTTAAATGGTCAGAATTGAAACGCATGGACAGTGTCTTTGATGAATAATTGAGATTCTGGGGTGTACTGAGCAGATCATGCATTAAAAAAATGTTTTTATTTGGGAGCTATTTTTCAAGAGATTGTAACAAGTTTTTGCTTGACTATTGTGCTTTCTCATTCAAAACTCGTTGCCTGGTGGATAAAACATTTGCTGCTTTTATCCTGACAATTTTGCGGTTCTCTGTACCAATTTTAGTACCAGAGCAAAAGCTGTTCAATTAAGTATACGTCATTTTTGTGTGTGTGTTGTCCGTTGGTTATCATGGCAGTTTCCGATTCAGTCGATTTAAATGCGGTGGTCAATCCAGAAATTTTGCAATGTAATTGGCTGCCTAAAACAATAAACTTGTGTTGAGAGATTGTGAATAGGTTATAAGCAGAAAGCAAGAGAAGAGACTCCCTTTATAATCGCGTATCTATCAGCACGTACTGAATATTACAACCAGTAATTTTTTTGTATACTGACTGGTACTTGTAGTGTATGGCAACCCTAGTATGAATAGTAAATTAAATGCATTTTAATGCACAGTGATGAATGAGGCAGAACTTGGGTTCAAGGATGATGTCTCTGCAAGAGTATCACAAATACACACAAATTCCTCAGTGGATTTGTTCTAAACTTATTCGAGTATTTTAGGATACACATTTGTTTCTATCAGTAAGACAAACTAACTGCCTCTCTCGAAGCACCTGTGTTTCTATTAGTCTGATAAGATTTTGCAGATTATAAGATTTGTATGGTGTGACAAATATCTTTTTCAAAACCTAGGAGGCATGCGTTGTTTGTTCGGGATGGGTTTTTTCATTAAAAACATCTAGACAGTGGAATCAAAGGCACTCATGTACACAAAATCTAATGTATTCATTAATCAATAATTGCAGTAGAGTTTTATAAAGCTACCTGAGACTCTTTATACTTTTATACTTTTCAAGATTGAATAAAATCAATAAGTTTTGTTTGAAGCAGTGCATTGTGGGATTGCATTATCAGTAAGGATGCATGCTACTTTGCCTTTTTATTTTTAGCTTTCTAGGTAGGCAGCTCTCTAAGTTTTGAACAGCGCTCTGGTCACTTGAATGTTATTGCATGTAGCAATTAATCCCCATTTGACCTTCTTGTTAAAAAAAATGTCATGGCTGATATAGATATTCAATTAAAGACTGGAAGGCAGAGTGCTTCCCCATCTGATAGTGTGTGTAATTTAATAAGGGAGGTTTCCAGCACAGTGGTATCACCATGATGATTTTTATGAGCGATATAGAGAGATAGAAAGAAAAAGAGAAGGGTAGATGAAGACAAAGAAGGAGGGGATGTAGGACACTTTGATTTGTTCTGCCTTGATGGTCGTCACCCCTTTGCCTCCACGGAGAATTAACCAATTAGACAGTGCCTGGTGCGTATGCTGGCCACACTATTAGACAGATGAAAGGAGCCCTCTGTTTAGCCTATAAATGAGTGAGCAGAATATTGATAAAGACAAGTGAGGGTTATTGCGTTCGCCCCGCCGCGTTTGTTCCTTTGTGCCGTAATACAGTACTGAACAGTTCTTCTTAACCCACAATGCCGTGTGTGTGAGTTATGGTAGCGAGAATTAAGCTGCCAGACGTAATTGTAGGAAGTGATTCCCTCTGAATTGTACTTTTGTGACAGAACTGCACTTATCTGACACCGATCTTATTCACTGTTCTCAGAACGGTGGTAGCGGCTGTTGAAAGCCCCATAATGACTGTCGGTCTGTTCATTAAGGATAATTGGTAATGTTGCTCAGTTCTGGGCGTGTGTGTGCGGGTGTGTTGAAGTCAGTGTATGAGTGTATGGGTTATAAATAAAGACCAGGCTTTCAGTGATGTATTCTTGATATGAAACCCTATACAAAAATTCCATCATATAACAAATGCGTGTGTGTGTACTTTAGGGCTGCAGAATTAATCTTATTAAATATGAATGCAATGGCGATTCCAAGAGGCATTTAAATGAATCCGTGTTCCAGTCCTAGCTGGTTTTATTGAGTCCATTTTTATTTTATTTCTTAGTGTTATTTTAGCAGTACTTTGTGGTCCAATTATTTGGGTGGTGGCAATTTGCTCCAGTACTTAGTAAACATGACCACAATGCACATTGTTCATTTCTGTTCCTCCTGCCAAATTTAGACAACAACCCCTCACTTACACTCGCAAGATTATTAGTCTGTGTGAATGTGATGATTCATAATTACAGATCGAGCCTTCATGAGTTTTCACAAAGCCATCCAGTGAGTGGCATGTTCCTGTACCCCTGCAAAACACAAGCCACATTTGGATAACAAAAAGAAAAACCTTTAATTTCTTCTGTATTCATTTTTTATTTTTATTTCACATGCCTAATAGTCCTGCAAACAATGTTAATTTTTGTTAAGGTTTTGGAAACTAATATAGGCCTATTGAATGTACCCATGTAGGCTATTCTATATATTATGTGCAAAAAGGGTTCAACATTAGCCTACAATCTAAAAACAATGCTTTTATAGAAGAATAGAAATAAAAGCACTGACTAAATGTTAGCTGATAAGAGGAACACGCATTCACTCATCTGAGCTTAGTGATTATATTAAGCCGGGTGCACACTGTACGATTTATAATAGTCCTTTACGATTCATTGTTTCTAGTCCGACTGTACGAACATGATCCCCACTGTAAGCCTTGTCACACTAAGATCTCGGGTGTCATCAGACTGTACAGTATTCAAGACGTGTTAAAAACGGACGTACTCAAGAAATCTCTTCCGGAGGTTTACTTCATCAATCAGTGACAGTGAGATGCATTACACGTGGGATTGAAACGGTAGCTAAAAAAAAAACCTCTAACGTTAATTTTGGTCATGGCTTGTCTTGAAAAACGAAGAAAATGTGACAGTCGTAGAAGTCACACTACAGGAGTGTGAGTCAAATCTTCTGACACTGCCAGAATTTCGTGGGAGGTCAAATCTGATCGCAGCGGTCATTAATCGGTCAAACTAACGATCAAAGACTTCAGATTTTAGCCTATAGGATTAGAGGAATCTTTTAGGATTTGCTCAATTTGTCCTAGACTGCGAAATCGTGTGTGTGAACCCGGCTTTGGCCTACATTTGATTACCCCATTACAAGAGACACTTTTCAGTTACTACTATAAAAAAAATATATACTTGTAACATTTAATGTCCAACAAATGATTTATCAATGTTTATTTGAGTTAGAATAATTGCGCTCCGTCTGTTTGTCGTGCCATGCATGCGGTGGCTCTGGTTCAATGAAGTCTGTGAAGTTTAGCGGAGACTTGTTTGCATGAGGCTAGTCCAATCCTAACAGCAAAATGAAAATATTTGCATGGCTTTCTAACATTTACATATGGAGAATAAACATGTGAAATGTAAGTTATCCTCTGAAAAAGCCACATCTCAAACGCACTAAAAAGCACAAGTACCTGTTAGATCACCTGACGGGGTAAACCACGTTAAAACGCGTTGTTAACTATATCTTACGAGTTATTTTGAAAGCCTTAATATAAAGCATGTCTCATGTTTAGGAAACAATTTATTATGCACTTTTCTTGCAGCAGCTCACAGTGTCCTCTACTATTTTTCCAATGCGCTCGTAATATCACACAACTGTGTATCGATATAAACGGTATTGCCTCATCCTATGTTGTTTTTAAAAATATATCAATATATTGTACAAACTCGATATACCTAGTTTTTGCTTCGGGAGAGTGACAAGAAATGACTGGTAGAGTGGGAGAATTTGAACGTTTTGCAGGTCAGATTCAAACCAGCATCACCCACATGAGCACCACAGTTTCATATATCTTGAGCACATTTGTAACCAGTTTTATATTTATTTTTTCTTTTAGTTTTTTGGATCGAAAGTAGAAGATGAAACAATTTTTTGGAAGATGGGTAGAATGGTATTGGACCTGCAGATGTGAGATTTACGAGAAAGCTCTAGCAAATAGTGAAGTCAGTTTAGCTTTGTCATGAAGTGATTATTGTGTAATTGCTTTCTTGAAGCAACAGCTTTTAGATGTGTGCATGAAAGATGAAGGGTGAACTAATTGAGATAGCGCAAAATGAATCATCTTTAATGATGTCCAGAACCTCACGTAACATCTGTCCAGCTTGAACTTTCCACCGTGCTCATTAACACCAGCCAGTGTCCACCGGACACACTGTCACCTGCTGCTCTTCATTACGATAATGATTTCCACTTTCCATTTCTCAGTTGGATTTTTGGAAGTTGGACTTTTTTTTGGCTCTTGAATATTGATTTCCCTAAAAAGAGCATTCTCCATGCTGAAGTTGTCTTTCTCACCCTTCATGGCTGCGGCCGCCTGCTATAAGCTCTCAGGCGCAGTGAGTAATTGGAAATCTCCTTTGTGCCAAGGGACACCCCGTGCTGCATATCTTTCCCTCATTCCTTGGGTTTGACAAATCCCAGGGATTTCTCTCTGCTTCCTCGCACACATATACAGTATGTAAGTGTACACATACCTCCTGGCCTTCAGCTAAGAGAGTTGAGGGATGTTTTCAGGACGAGGTGAACTAGGATACTGGAGGACAGTGTGAGTGTCAAAAGCTGCCTGAGGGTCTTTGAGGGATGGTAATTGAAGTTAGTCTCACACTGACAGAAACATGCAATGCCAAGGTGACCAGAAGTCATTAATTTTTGATGTAGATACTGAGGTTGAGTAGGATGATCTACATTTACTTGACTGCAGATGATGACAGCAATAAAGCAATAGTCAATCATTTTCAACGACAGTCAGTTGACGATTTTTTGCCAACATCAGGGCTGAACGATTTTGGAAAATAATCTAATTGCGATTATTTTGACCAATATTGCGATTGCGATTTAATATGCGATTATTTTTTAAGCTCTTTATCTTTTATATTATTTAACAAACACAAGCAATAAATCATTATAAAATATGGATGGGAATCTTTAGGCACCTCATGAGCCGATCAACTTTTTTTATTTATTAATTAATCTTAATAATAAAACTTTTAATATTTATTTAATGACATACATATAAGTAGGCTACTTTTAAAAATAATTACACATTAAAAAACTAAATTAATACAATTACATGTTAAGAATTTTAAATAGGCTATATAAACGAATAGCTTCAAAACATAAAAGTTATCAATAACAAAGAGGGGAAAAAACATTACAAGCAATAAACAACGAGTGCTTTCAGTATTTAAGAGTAGTCTGAATGTTTTCCATTCAAGAGCTGTGATTAAGTGATTTTTCTTTCTCAGTTTAGATACGATACGCTGCTTCACACTTATGCACAGATCTCTTTTGAAATATATGATGTGGTTTGTCCTGTCTGTTTAATAACTTAAGACATAACTGACTGTTTACATTAATTTCGCGTCTTAACGCATTTTGGGATGCAAGTATAGGCTATATGTAACCACGTAGACAGAGTCGCTCACAGCCGCATGTGAGAGCGCTCTTCACAAAGTGGGCGTGAGTATTTGAAATTGAAAGCAGCTTCTGTCGATGGTTTTCATATTTTTATTTTTAATATATAAGCCAACTGCATTCCAAAAGACATATGATGCCTTTATAGAGCATTTGTAAGGAAAATACCGGCGGGCGGGACCGCGCACTACTAGAGTAACATCAAGCGCGCGTATTTCACAGCGAGTGCCATATGATCTTCTAGTCAGTGCAATGAAGCCCGCAAATGTCCAACAATTCGCTTAAACTTTTCCGAACTGTAGGCTATGAAAGACTATTTTTCGGAAGGTTCGAATGTGTGTGTGTGACAGAGGAATTAGAAGCAAGCAGAATATTGTGTATAAAGCACACGCAGCGTCATCACGCATCTGTGATTAAAACTAAGCTCAGACTCGATTCTGAAATTATCTGAATCCATACAGAATCGTTGAAGAGAATCTATAACACAATCACATAAATTAAACAAACTGTTCTTTCCTGTAGCCTATGCCAGGCCTATGCATAGCGTGCCAAGTTGATGCTTCATCTGCGGTGCAGACTGCTTTACTATCGCGTGTCACGTGACCAGAGAGTAATCGCAGCTTCTGCGATTACAAAATCGCGTTTCATCATATCGCGATATTATCGCAAATGCAATTAATCGTTCAGCCCTAAACATCAGTGACGGCAACAGTTGAGGATATAAAGTTGCTCGACTGCAAATAGTGCAGACAGTGATCCGCTGCAGGTTAGACACCGAGGTCATGTAGGAAGGACAGAACAGAAGGTGTGTTTGACTTCATGGAGCGCTGCGCTGACCGATCGGAGGGAGCTGCCGCTTGCTGTCGGGGGCGGAATTGGAAACGAAGCCGTCAAGTTGGAGACTTTCTGCTTCCCGTAGTGACGCTTTCAAGGTGTACTTTATCACAGACGAAGTGGATTAGATGCAATATTTATCAAATACACAGACGTTTTCATGAAGCAACAGAAACACTTTTCATGCTTAATACAGCACCATCTGTACAATAATAAAGTTCAACATAAGCCTATATTTAAATACAAATAAAATGGATATATTTATACGTAAAAAGGAAGTGTGATGATGCAGCACCTGAGTCGCGCTCTGAACGAACTCTCTGCTCCTCACCACGGCGCGTCTCAGGTGCTGCGGTTATCACTCCGCCCAAGTAGCAGTGCTTCGCCTTCAGAGAATATAGTTCCCAGTATTTATACGGTTAAAATATGTCTGTGTCTCATGTGACTTTGTTTTTTGTACACTCTGTGACTATACAAATCACAATATGTAAATAGGAAAATGTTTGCGTTATTTTGTCACTTTGGATTAGTATGCTAGCTGCAACCATTTACATCCAGTCTTTGTGCTAAGCTAGGCTAGCGGTGGGTGCGTCAAACAGACTTCTAGCACGCACGGAGATGAAAAAGGTATGTATGGACTTATCTAACTCTGAGTGTTCCTTTAAATTAAAAAGTTTTTACTGTTCTAAAATCATTGTTTAAGCACAAAACATGTCATTGATGTTATCAGTGTTATCAGTGAATCCGGCCAAGCCGTTTCCCGATGCATTGTCATCAGAGCTTGTGCAGCCGCCTGCTCTCGAATCGTTCTCGCTGTACTTTGATGCCATACGTCACAGTGGCGTCAGCACTGTCTCGTGTTCAAGTCGATCAGTCTGCGCAGCGCCACATGAGGTCAAACACACCTAGTGTAACCTCAGCGATTTACTCGCAGTCAGTGTGTGAGCGTACCTAGTAGAGCGTTGAAAGGCCCCGGTTGGTAGCACCCCTAGTCCTTCTTTTTGCTGAGTCCCATGTATTGATACAGTGTCTCTTTCTCAGCCTCCTCAGTACTACACTGTAAATCTTGGCTGAATTGGCTAGTCATGCCTTCCTGTCTCTCTGGAGACCAGAATGTCTCTTTCCCATAAGACTCTGGGGTGCTCCTTAACAACAGGGATCTAATGATGTATCGTGTTGTCGGAGCTAGATTATATCTTTACACAGAGAATCACTATTTACTGGAGTTTTTTTGCACCAATTTTTTTGCAGTGCTACTAGATTGTTCCTTAATTTTTTTCTATTGTGTATGTTCGCACACTCCTATATGCATAAGACGCTCTGACCCTGACTGACCCCACGGGGACACCCTTTAATCTGTGCGGTGGATGTGTTATATCCTGGCTGGATTACTTTTAAGTCTCTTCTGATTAGTATTCACTGATCAGGCTTAACATGGGCAGCAGTAGCCGGGTTAGCTTTGCTAGCATGGTAAATCATCTGGTGGCTTACTGTATGTAGAGCAGTAAACCTGGCTTCAGCGCTTCGTTTTTTTTTTCAGGTCGAACCCTGATTGCGTCACAGAAAGCTTGTCAGCTGCTGCTAATTTTGACCTGCTCCCAGTCTCTTGTCTATTTACAGAGCAGAGCAGTCTTCAACTGGCTGTCACTCTCAGGGAAATAAACAAACATGTTGGACGTGAAACAGCAATGCCAATATAAACAGCAGCTCTGTTATTGCACCTGTAATTGATTTAAGAGGGGAAATGCGCATGTTAGCCATTCTTTTGAGCCTTGGTTAGCAGAGGATTTTACAGGGACATCCCCTTCAGATTAGTCGTTGACCAATATGGACTTTTCAATGGTTGAATCTTAAATTAGTCCCCCGAATGTTGAATATGTGGTTACATGTTAGTGTACAGTATATTAAAGTCTTTGGCTACACTTGATTCAGTTGTGGATAAATGTTCAAATGTTGGAGATTTACTTTTCTTAATATGAATTTGCCATGTAATTTTAACTCATTCAATTTGACTGGGTTGAATTGAGCCAATAAAATGAAATGTAGATGAACTGAAGTCTTTGTTCACTACTAGTTAGCAAGAGCCATACTTGCAGTTGCATACTAAATATTTTTGGGAAAAAAGATGGGATTTGCACAATAATGGCTTAATGATTATTAAAGCAACAAACAGTATAGCCATTTGTGCTTGGGTTGAGGATATAAGCTTCACTCTTCAACACAATGGTAACCCCCAAAATAACTACAGACACGGTGTTAAATCCCAACAGAACATTAAACCCTAATGGCTGGTTTCACTGACAAGGCTTAAGCTAGTCCCAGACTATTATGCATGTTTGAGCTGTCTGAATTGAAAGCAACTTGCACTGACATGTCAGTGTCATTGTTTTGTCTCAATATGCACACCAGTAATGTGTTTTTTCTAAGGCAGTTTTATAAATGCTACTTGTATGTCCTATTTGAACTAAGGTCTAATCCTGGCTCAATCTAAGCCCTGTCTGTGAAACCGGCCCTCAGTTTCCCCCTTTTTTTCATCCTTCTGAAAAACACACACAATATCACTTAATTTCAACATTCACTCTCTCCATCCAGTCCTAAGGCATGCTGGGAACTAGAAATCCCCTGCCCAGGTTAATGCCAACAAAAAGGATTCATGTAGTCTCATCACAAATGGTTTAAGAATTTCTATTTGGCATTTTTAAGTGTATTTTTTACACAATTTAAGTTGGGTCAACAACAACAACAAAAAATCAAAGAATTGTTGAATTGGAATAAGTTAGCCAAGTTAGTTTCGGTTCAGGCTGTTTTCCTATAGTTTATCTTTGTCTTCTGTTTGTAATTGACCTCTGAGTCTGATCATCTAACCTCCATGTAGGCTACCAATATAACTCGGTCATCAGAATGGAATGTGGCATAGGCTAGGTATTTCGTTTTGGTAACACTTTATTTTAAGGTGACATAGGCCTAGTTATACATTACTATATTAATAACAGTAAATTATGCATAATTACAACTAACCCTAAACCAAACCCTAACTGTAACACTATAATAATAAGTACATGTAGTTAGGCCTAAATAATATTACTTAGTACTCATTTGAGCACCCTAATTTCTGTAAATGGCCTTGATGGACTGGGTAGGATGCTTTGCATTTTGAGAACCATAGAATATATAGGCTAGTATCATAGTAGACTGCAAAGATGATCCTGTTTTCCAATATATGCCCCCTTCAACAGTAATATTCACTCGATCAAAGCCTTCAGGAATGACCCGTGTGTAATATTTTTTCATATACTCATATGGCTGTCCGGGTCTGAGCGCCTCGAGCTGGGATGGGCTAAGCTCTGTTTCTGCTGTGAAACGACTGGCTGCTTCTCTGCGCTACCTGGGGAATTCTCTGACCCACTTTGCCTTTCGGTTGGAGGAGTTATTTTTTTTACATATTAGAAGAATAAAACAATGGCAGGCCTCACAATGTCTTTGCTTTTCTCCCTCTTTCTTGTTCCTTTGTCACTGTCTATTTTGCACCAAATTTAATGAGGTGGTGGTGAAGGGGGAATAGGAGTAGTTTGTTTCCTTAAAAAACCCCAAACAACCTTAGCTGTGAGGAGGATGGGACTGGGAGTCAAATGCTACTTTAAAACGTTGGTATTCTGTCAGCCATCCTGCAACGTGACAAACATTGCTCCACGTGACGATCCAAGATTGCAGTGTAACTGATCAATTGTACTGACAATAAGCTCACACGCATACGTAAGCTTGCGCACACAGTCGCATGCGCACAAAAATAGTCTTTGTCAGCGGATGCTCTCTCAGCAATATTTGTAGAGGATGGTGCAGTCTCTGGAGATCCAAGTCTGAACTGATGCAAACCTCGATCGTTATTCCTCGCCGCCTCTTTCACAGAGAGGTCACACACAGCGTGTGCACTGGAAGGCCTAATGTTCAGATTCAATATTTTGACACTCGTTCGATTTTTATATTTTTTCCTAGCTGTTTACATTAACTTAAGGCATTACTGACTGTGTTGACTTGAATACCCTGCCAAAATGTGCAGTGCTGGCGGCCTAAATTGCTTGATCAAAACTAGTCTGCGGCACAGAAATGAGAATTGTATGACCAGGTGCACGCGGCCTTTGAGGCCTCCGGTCATGTACGGGCCTCGGAAGCATCTCAGCAGGCGGTTTAGGACACAGAGACCTCACTGATTGTAAGCCTTTAATGTTAAGCTGATTAGAGGGTTTAGGTATCTCCGTGCTTTCTGCTGGTAATGCCGGTGTCAAGTACCAGAATTGCAGAAACTAACAAATGTTATCCGTTAGAGAGACGGTTGCTCTCACTTTCTCACCTTAGGCAAGCAAATTTCATAATGCAGTGATGCTACTCAACCCTCTACGGACAAACTGTAGCTCGAGTCGCCATTGGCTAGTACAATTTGTATTTAACGCTCCAGACTTTTTACATGAAATACAAGAACAATGCAAATGAAAACATTATGCATAAATATAATATTAAATATAAATATGAAATATAAATTTCAAACACTATTAAAGTAATAAAATGAAACAAATAATCAAACTACAAGCAAAATCACAAACACAATAGAACAAAGATGCAAATGAAATAAACAGTGCTTTTCATGTACTGTAGATCTAGTTTACAGAAATGTAATAAAGGAATCAAATGTAAAATGGCACTGCACAGTCTTCGCTGTAAATTAAATATAGATGAATCCGTAATAAAGTTACAAAAGTTATTCAGTCAAGAGTATTGAGTGAATTTTAGTTTTTTTGTTCAGCTTTTTTGCATTGAGTCTGTTGTTTGATTAACATTAAAAACACAGACGGGAGCCGCAGGAATATTAGGCTGCTGTCACTTTAAGACAATGCACGGATCTAATATGATGGAACTGTACACGTTTTATTAACTGTATCTCTCAACACATAACCAAATCGGATACTCGCAAAGATGGGCATTTTGACAATTTTGTGTGAAATTGTCAGATCGAGCAAAAAAAGAAAATAAATTGTCATCTTGCGCTTCAATGTTTAAATTGGCAAAGGCTTGAAAATGCTTTCAAATCAAACACTTTCATGATGATGCAGCACTCCGATCGGGACAGTGAACGACCGTTCAGTCAACGAGCCCTGTATGTGCTCTCTCTTTCTCTCACTGTGTGTGTGTGTGTGTGTGTGTGTGTGTGTGTAAGCATCAGAGGGCGCTCTCAGCCAAGCAACGGTTGCAACAATTGCCTCTAACTCAATTACAGGCGACAGTAATCGTACAATTTACTAGCCATTGGCTAGTTGGAGACTTTTTTTAGTCGCCTCATGAAATTTGGTTGCATATGCATTGCAAGTGATTTACTCACATTGTAGAGGGTTGCTACTGTGTATATTGTGTATAACTACTGACTATAGCTCATCAATTTTAATAAGTGTAGTTTTTCTATCAAATTTCCCCATCAACTATGAACATTGCATTACTCCTACATAAGTGAGTTGGGAAATCGATTACTTTTTAGTGGCCGTTTAGTTGAACCGTTTGTGCAGTTGAATAAGAATAAATAAAAATAATCAGGAACTAATGTCTTTTTGTTTTTGAAATGTATAGTTAAAATCTGATGTCTGACAGGGTTTTAAATCGGTTTTAATCTCAAATGTGGTTAAGTCATTAAACTTTAACCGATATATTTAAACAAACTGCTTTTACAAGAAGTGCAAACGGCCCATTTTTACCCCCAAAAAAGCAGTTAGCAACAATACAAGTTACTAACAAAACAGCTGATCAGATGATGATATTTATCAAGGTATTGCCCATTTAAATAGCCACAATATAGTAACTATGTTTTGTTAGAAACTTGTATTGTCAATGTCACTGTAACAAGTTTTTCAGCTGGGTAGTTTTGACCAACTATTTTACATTTTAAAATGGTAGCTTTCAAAGTTAAGCGTTTGTACAGTGGTCCACTTAAGTCCAGGACCCACAAAATAGATTTCATGATTTCCATTACCACGATCTCACACTCCCTACACCTCGAGATGAGCTCAGCTTCTCATGTATCTTCTGATAGAATAAGGTGCCATTGACCGACTCAACCTCGGCTTATTAGCGAGTTTGCAGCTGTTTCCTGTTGTGGCGGTAAAGCGGAGCGGTTAAGAGACGGCAGCTGCGTTAAAAACAAGTGAGGTGACAACACAAACTGCACTGCGCGTCAGGCTTGGCCTCCGATCGCAATGTCTCTTAACACCTAGGAGTGGGAGGGAGCCAGTCTCCATGGTAACTGCAGGAGTAAAATGATTGGGCTTGGCCCAGATTGTGTAAAGAGTGATGAACGGAAGAGGGGCTTTTCTCCTCCCTTTCTCTCCTGATTTGTTCCTAACTCTTGCATTCTTTGAGCAATGGATATTTATTATAAATCTAGTCACCGGGTGAAAAACTCAACATCATTCACAGCTGTGTCTTTCATGACTAGATTAACTGCTGTAATCTGTATGGCAGAAACCCTGCCTAGTGGCTATTACATCACACTTTAATTTAGTAATTTGTCTTTATTTCAATAATCGAGTCAAAGCCCTCACATAATACCCATAATCTTTCCCTCTTTTATTTGCCTGACTTGGATGTGTGTGTTAAACCAGTGTGTGATTTCTTTGGCGCTCAATGCAGGATGAGAGAACATGCGAAGGTAAATATTTTGGCTCTTGGGCAAATGAGACCCGGACGTTGAGTGTTGGCTTGTTTTATGGATGGTTGAAGCTGGAATGAGCTCTGTATTGAGCAGGGGGCCGTGTTTTTAAACGGTGGACAGAGAACTCTTTGTGAGGGGAAAGCTTGACCCGTTCAGACTGGGTGTCTGTCTATCGATTTCAGTTCCACTGTTCCTGTTCAGGCCTGACTTGAGTAGCTTGTTTGAACTCCCATACTAACGAGAAGTGGATGTGAAGTTAAGCTTTGTGTTGTCCTACAGATGAGGAAGTTCATTCTGCTTGTCACTGAGCAGTTGGTTATTTGACATTTTAGACATAGACATTTTAAGGATAAAATATACCATTAAATATACTGTGGTGTTTATATACCATGAAAATTATACAGCTGTAATATAGCCTATGATTTTGATCACATTGGTCATCCCTCCTATTTTCCCAGTAATGATCATGAATGAATGCATGTCCGCACCTTACTAAAAGTCAAAGGCACTTAAATCGTTTGGCAAGATAAGAGGTTCTATTTGAGACGCCTGAGCCGGATAATCTCTGGGCTGTTTTCATGCGAAAACTGTCTTCAGAGCAGCTACAGTTAAACGCTTTGACCCTTTTGGCGCACTTCACCAAATTGCTACAGTAGCTTCAGTAACCAGCATTACTATCTACTCGAACAGTGTTGTGGCTGAGTTTGGGTCAAAAGTCCTGGTCTGTCTGATAAAACATACTGTTGAGGATTATTTTCCTCTCGGGCAGGAAGAGATCTGGCACTTCGCTATAATAGCCCTGTCTGCGGGAGCTGGGGCTAACAATCCTGCTTTGGCAGTTATAGCGCTGCCGTATTGCTCAAGCCGGGCTGGAAGGCTCTTGCGCGAGATCTCTGCTGGAACGCGTCTGGTCTCATGGAAGGCGTTTGAAACCTGGTGAGAAGCTGTATTTGTTGAATAGCAGAGGAGAATGGTTTCATCATTCGCGAGTTAGCAAGCTTTTCACAGCAGAGGCCAGCGGCACGACTCTGACCTTTCGTGGGCGAACCAGAATGAGCTCGCAGGTGCATGTGTGACTACGCCCGTCTCAATCCTTGCTTGAACGGCTGACACTCTGTTATATTTAGCACATAAAATGTGGTTTATAAAACATAAAAGGGGAGTTTTATTTTTTGGTTCAGTTTTTTTTTTTTTTTTGGTCCGCATTCAAGGGGTTGGTAGAGTCACATAGCTAGCTGATGTATATCAACCTTAACTAAGAATAACTATATCTAAAAATCATTCAAAATGTAAAAGAATAGCAGAGTCAACACCACAACTATAATCAGTCAATCAGAATCCATCCTGCTTTAAGATATTGAGCATTTAAAGTGGAAGATAAAAAAAATACTATCATCCACCACTGGTTTGGATGCCAATGTAGCTAGTTATTGTTATAGTTATCATTCTTGGTGTGAACAAGCCTTAAGTGACAGTAAAGAAAACTGACCATAGAAGACGGTTTATGCTAATGTACTATAGCACCCCTTGTGGCAAAACTGAGAATGTCGTGGTGCGCTAGGCTTGCTGATGTAGTCGGTGTTGCTGTGTTCAGCCACACACCAGTTACATCACTTGCCCACGGCACCCCCCCCCCCCCCCCCCCCAACAACATAGTTTTGATTTCAGTAATAAATTATAGTAATAAAAATCATTTAGTTAACTTTAATTAAAAACTGAACTTGTCTGGTCATTTAAGCATGAGCCGACCGAGAGTTACAGCAGGAGTCTGATATTACGTGGCGAGCTGACGGACAAGAAGAGTGAGGCGAGCTGACGGACAAGAAGAGTGAGGCGAGCTGACGGACAAGAAGAGTGAGGCGAGCTGACGGACAAGAAGAGTGAGGCGAGCTGACGGACAAGAAGAGTGAGGCGAGCTGACGGACAAGAAGAGTGAGGCGAGCTGACGGACAAGAAGAGTGAGGCGAGCTGACGGACAAGAAGAGTGAGGCGAGCTGACGGACAAGAAGAGTGAGGCGAGCTGACGGACAAGAAGAGTGAGGCGAGCTGACGGACAAGAAGAGTGAGGCGAGCTGACGGACAAGAAGAGTGAGGCGAGCTGACGGACAAGAAGAGTGAGGCGAGCTGACGGACAAGAAGAGTGAGGCGAGCTGACGGACAAGAAGAGTGAGGCGAGCTGACGGACAAGAAGAGTGAGGCGAGCTGACGGACAAGAAGAGTGAGGCGAGCTGACGGACAAGAAGAGTGAGGCGAGCTGACGGACAAGAAGAGTGAGGCGAGCTGACGGACAAGAAGAGTGAGGCGAGCTGACGGACAAGAAGAGTGAGGCGAGCTGACGGACAAGAAGAGTGAGGCGAGCTGACGGACAAGAAGAGTGAGGCGAGCTGACGGACAAGAAGAGTGAGGCGAGCTGACGGACAAGAAGAGTGAGGCGAGCTGACGGACAAGAAGAGTGAGGCGAGCTGACGGACAAGAAGAGTGAGGCGAGCTGACGGACAAGAAGAGTGAGGCGAGCTGACGGACAAGAAGAGTGAGGCGAGCTGACGGACAAGAAGAGTGAGGCGAGCTGACGGACAAGAAGAGTGAGGCGAGCTGACGGACAAGAAGAGTGAGGCGAGCTGACGGACAAGAAGAGTGAGGCGAGCTGACGGACAAGAAGAGTGAGGCGAGCTGACGGACAAGAAGAGTGAGGCGAGCTGACGGACAAGAAGAGTGAGGCGAGCTGACGGACAAGAAGAGTGAGGCGAGCTGACGGACAAGAAGAGTGAGGCGAGCTGACGGACAAGAAGAGTGAGGCGAGCTGACGGACAAGAAGAGTGAGGCGAGCTGACGGACAAGAAGAGTGAGGCGAGCTGACGGACAAGAAGAGTGAGGCGAGCTGACGGACAAGAAGAGTGAGGCGAGCTGACGGACAAGACGATGGCAGAAGATTTGGTTTCAAAGCGAAATTGCCGCCTCCTTATTGAATTCGAAATGCTAATTCGAATGCAAAAGTAAAATGCGCATGGCTGCATGGGCATTTAAAAGCGAGGTGGAAAAGAGGGTAAACCTCCAACGTCCTCCTTGGCTTCTCAATTATTTCAGCCGAACAAATTTTACATGCTAATATTCTACTCATTTTTGTTCATGATAAATTGCATCCACACAGCTGACATGTTTACCATTTGTAGCTTATCCATGTTGTGTGCATGGAATGGATGTCAACTTAGTTAAACAAATCATCTAATTAAATGGCACTGTTTCGGTCTATGATTTCGGCTTTCTAAAACAATTTAGCCAAACTTTTGTTGTTGTTGCTTTTCCGGTCAAATAATTTCGCCTACCAAAATTGTGATGCACCATTAAGAGAATGCAACACGTTTGCGTCACAAATTGTTGTCTGACACATTGAGGAAGACTAACACAAAAATGAGCTTCCAAAGCCAGAAGCGATTTTGTTGATGCGTTGGCTTGGAGTATTTTTAGGCCTTACTCTGTTTTTTCATCTTGATTCTCACTCTTTATCCTTGTGCTGATCCCTCTCTGTGTGTTCAGATGCAGTCGTCAGCTCTCTGAGGAGAACATCTGGACGTCTAAGGCTGGCACTGTTAATTAGGGCTCTCTGCAGTCAGTCACTCTGTTCTCACTGATGTGCTAAAGTCTTTATGGGTTTTCACGGTCATTTGAATGAACACAGAAAGGGATCTGTTCAGTCAAATTCATAAACACATTAAAATTCTGAAAAGGGAGAAATATATTGGCCTAAAATGAGTTTGCGCTTGTGTTCTTTGCAAGACTGTTGTAGTGTGTCCAAAATCTATGTTGGCAGTCATGTTTACTAGTCTTTGTTTTTGAATCCATATTTTGTGCTAATGTGGAATCTCATGGAAACCTGTCAAGAACGTGTTCAGGTAAAACAAATCTAAAGAAAGAAATTACATTTTGATCAAAAGAGATTAGCCTAATCTTATTTTTAGGACACTTAAGTTTTTTTCCTTTTGCATTGAGCCATGATTTTCGTGACACAGCAGAATTCATCCCAATTACATAAAATAAAATGTGTGTGTGTGTAATATATAATATATATAGGCTATATATATAATACACGCATATACACACACGCGTGCGTGTGCAAGCGTCCTAACATGTACTGTGTTGTGTGTATGTATTCGTACATGCGTGTACGTACACACACAATATATATGTTTTAGCAGAGCACTTTTTCTGTTGTATTACGTTAGAAGAACGAATAATCTGGCCTTTTGCTTTAAGCAGTGAGGACAATCAACTAAAAACTGCGTAGTGCTTACAGCCTTTTTGTGGGAAATAATTTAGATGTTAATTAATTTGCTGCCGAAAATTATTGCGACATTTTGTGGCAAATCCTTTTAAATTCCTCTGTAAAGCATGTTAAATAATGCTAATGGAACAGCATTTCCTGGAAGCTAAAGGGCACTGGTACTTCATAATAATGGCACCCCTGACCTTTACAGCTGCTGACAAGAGAAAATTAGGGTTTGGCCAGCAGATTCTCCTCTCTGCTCTTTTAAGTGACTTGCAGTCAGACTGGTTTGTCAATTGGCATTCAGAGAGTAGAAACTCCATTCTTTGGAATGCAGAAAGTTTTTGTTGTTTTTACAAAGATCTGCCACCACAACATGTGCAGGAGGGCGTTAGCTTTTTTTCAGGAAGAACGTTATCTGACAAGAAACAAGTTTGTCCTGAAAAAGCTGTCATGAGCAATGAACCAATCAGGGGTTCCTCTAGTATGCGTGCCGTGTAGTGAGTCGGGGCTTTATAGCTCAAAGGCAAAAGATGCTGTTTATATGATATCCAGTGTCCTAGCTTAAGTAGGCGTCTGTAGATTACATCGGCCTTTATCAATTAAAATTTATAGCACAGACACCGTCTGCTTGACATGTATCCCACAGTAGAGCTATTCTCATCTGGAAAGCGACCTTTTCTCCAGTATTCAAAGTGGAGCGCTGTGTGGGAGACGTTGTCTGAGAGCGCTAATTGAATTTCACTTTCCATCACCACACGCTCTTCTTTACTGAACATCCCGCTTAGCTTATCGCACGTATGTGGAGTTAGACCGATTTAGACGCCGGAATAACACTCCTCATTGTGACACATATATAGACTCGTTTTGTGTAGACTGCCGGAGTTCTTTCTTGGGATTGCTTTCATACCTTCAGAGCTTATCAACTTTATTTGGAAAGCATTTCGTAGTCTGTTGTTCTGCATATGGCTCGGTGTCGTGTTCGAAACTTTTTAGGGACTGATTAAATTGCCCCGATACCATCGAGTATCAAAAAATGTCTTGTCGTTCGGTACCAAATTTTTATATCTAAGGGGTTAATCTCGTTAACGACAATGAGCCAATAAGCATGCAGCATGATTGGCTGGGTCGATTGATCATGGAAAAACACTAGTTTATGCCAGTTACGCCCAGAGACGTGGCTCACACCACACGCGTGTAAGTAAGCGTCCCATCCTCCATAGATGTGAAAGATAACTAAGTGCAGCTACATTTGACCAGGCTCGATGCCAACAGCGCGCGATGCAATATTTGCGTAGATAATGGCTGCCAACACAGGCAACACGACACATCTGATGAAGCACTTGACAGTGCACGGAATAAACTTAATAGAAAGTTGCTCCGTCTATGTGTGTTTATTTCTTAGCCGGCAAGCAGTGACATGATTGATGCCCATGAGTGTGTTTGTTGATGCTTTTAGTTATAATATTCCCACCGACAGTTTTTGACAGACGTGATAACATGCATAAAGGGTCATCTCTGAAAAATCTCTGATTTGACTATTATGTATGTGCAAAAATTGTGCCCAAGTTGTTTTTCTTTTTTAATATTGTGATGTGTTTGTAAAGCTTTATTAGTTTGTAAACTTGACGGAAAGCAATTACAATTAATTGTTATGGCCTCCGTGTTCATGAAGAAGCCATTTTTCACTTCTGACTTCACATTTGTTTTGCTGGATAATTGAGTGTGCAGCACTTTGTATCATAGCAGCTCACATAAGAGTGTAATTATTGATGTTTGAATTAGAGCTCTGTGCATTGATCACACTTCTGCTAATGCCTCTATTTTAGTGCAGCTTGATCAATGTGCTAGGACTTCACATCAATACAGTCTTACAGAACAACTGCAGTGCTTCCATATATCGTCACAATATTAGTCATAAACACCATTGCGTTTTCACATTAGGTCTTCTGCAGATCTTTGTAATATTGATGATAATGATTTCTGGCTATACGCATTTACAGAGGTAAAATGCACAAATGTTTCATCTGCTTTTTTGCCACTTTTTCCTGTTTATTATGGTTCTTTCCTTCCTGTTTTTCATTTGCTTACTTCCATTACTCTTATTCACCCTTTCCCACTTTCTCTCTCTTATCCTTCCTTCTGTTTTCTTGCTTTTCTTATTTATTTGTATTTTATGCTTCCATCCTATTCCTCTTATTCACCCTTTGTTCCTGTTTTTTTCCTTCTTTTTCTATTTCCGTCCTCCTTACAGCCCTTCTATCCTTTTTTCCCATCTTTCCTTTCCTATTCTTCATACTTTGTCTTGTTTCCTTCCTTCCTTCCTTCCTTCCTTCCTTCCTTCCTTCCTTCCTTCCTTCCTTCCTTCCTTCCTTCCTTCCTTCCTTCCTTCCTTCCTTCCTTCCTTCCTTCCTTCCTTCCTTCCTTCATTCCATATTACTCTTTCTTTCTTCTTGTTACTATGCTTCCTTTTTCCCTTTCTCTTTTATGCATTTCCTACGTTAATCATTCTTTCTTGCTGTTTATATTTTGTTATTCATCCATTCTTTGTATCTTTATTTGCCTCTTTTGCTTCCTTCCTCCTTGTTTTCCTTCTTTGCTGTTTTCTTTTGTAACCTTGCGTCCTAATTTTTCTTGCTTTCCTCCTATTCACCCTTTTTCGTTGGATAAAAAGACGCTGTATGGCTCAAGAAGACAGTTTCTAGCAGATTAATTTTTCAATTGTAAAGATTAGAGATGACCCATTGTCACCCGTCCCCCGGCATAAACAATTTCCAGTGCCTGCTTTATCATCAAACAATCAGGCGTGCCGCTCCGCCAGTCGCTGCAGTGATACTGAAGCGCAGAGACCTCGCACCACTACCAGTGTAGTCTTGGCACGATGCCCATCGATGGAGGAGTAGCATGAAACACACGGTCGGTCAGTTTCAAGAGTGCTCAGACGCAGCGGTTGAGTGCCCACTAGAGACTGAATTATAATTTTGGAATTGGAGGAAAAGAGCTCGTGTTTAACAGTGATTGTTTTCACCCATTGTGCTTCCAAGACTAATAAATGGTAGATTTGTTTGACACACAACTGCTTTAATTTTCTCTTTCCTCACTTGATCCTTGACTCGAGCATTGTGGTTTTCAGAACAGATCGCTGACTGCTTTCAATCGGGCCAGGTGAAATTATTACACAATTGCCTTCTCTCAACCGTTTGACAACTGTGATAATTCAAAACTGTGAGCACTTCAAGTTCCAGTCGCCGTATAAGGGCTTTCAAATGAGAAAAACTTGTCTGTCTGTAATATTTGAAATTACTTTTCTAGGTATTTTTATCATTGTTTGTGACCCCTTGAAAAAACATGCATTTTATTTATTTTAAATTAATTCATTTTAGTATATGTATTATATAGACAATAACATGAACAAAATAGACAGTTAAAAAGATAACTGTTTTAAGTTAGGGCTGCATAATATAGGAGTAAACTGTCATTGCAATATTTATTCTGTAGTATATTTTGCTGCTAGAGGTTTTCAGCAGATGATTTAATAGCTCTATTTGGAATCAATTATTCATTCTATAGGCCTAATGATTGGAACAAATTTACTCTGAAGATTTAATAACTATGCTTAACTAAGATCATAACTATGCTTTTTAGGACTGAATGAGTTGGGGGGCGGGGGGAAAAACTTAAAAAAATTGGCTCTTTTTCAGTAACCTAGCCTAACTGAAAAGAATATTGGGAAAAATAGTGGGGATGTGTCTTGTATATTGGGGACACTCCCACTATTTTGACCCATTCAGTACGTCTATAAAATATGCATTTACTTTCCAAACCAGTAGTGGTATTTTGTTCCTAAATGAATCCGTGTCATTGACGAATTAGCTTGAGAAAACTGTTCAGTAACTTGATCATGACCGCTTCAATGTGTGAATTACAGACATTCATGAAAGACGAATAAAATGCAAGGCTCTGCTTTGTGAGATTTTTTGATAGAATAATAATAAAAGCAGTAAAGTTAGAGCATTCACTGCATCACATGATTGAATTAAAACATCATTACTTGTTGAGGTGTTACTTCCAGCTCCAAATGTGGATCATGGGGCAACGGCCCATTTCTTAATGGTCAAACGGTGGGATGTTCAGTGGAAATGGATGTACCCCATGACCAACAGTGGATGGTGATTTGAGGATCATGGCAGCAGTTGTTGTTTACTGAGCTGGGAGGTTGTGCAGCGATGGCGTTCAGGGATCATATGCTAGTCTGCAGAGCTGCTGTGATGCTGTACTGCTCCTGTTATCTGTACTACTCGCTCTCTGCCATCTGGATCCTGCGTGGTGTGGCGGACAGCGACCACAGGGTCTTTGCGATTAAATTGAGCGCTATGTTGTTGTTCTCCTGCCGGAGACAATTGAGGGAACGATATGTAGAACAAGCCCGGATCAGCATTGATTCAGAGAGCGCTGAGCTGATGTTTAAAAGCACCAAAACACACACTGAGTCACACCACAAGTCGAAAGCCACAGCTGGATGTGTTCGAAAACGGCTTGTGGTGTGGCCTATGGCTTTGTACTGTACATGCAGCGAAGGAAGCATCTATTAGTGTTGTGCAATAAATAAATACACCATTTACCGTTCAAATGTTTAGGGTTGATACGATTTTGAAAATCACAAGTCTCCTCTGCTCACCAAGGTTGCATTCATTTGATCAAAAATTCATTAAAAACAGCAATACTGTGAAATATTATTACCATGGTAATAATATTTCACAGTATTGCTGTTTTTAATGAACTCCAGTTATATTGCATGATGTAATATAACAGTTTTCTACTTGAATATATTGTAAACTGTAATTTATTCCTGTGATCAAAGCTGAATTTTCAGCATCATTACTCCAGTCTTCAGTGTCACATGATCCTTCAGAAATCATTATAATATGCTGATTTGATGCTCAAGAAACATTTATTATTATTATTATTAATTATCAATGTTAAATAAAGACAGTAGTGCTGCTGCTTATTTTTGTGGAAACTGTGATGCATTTTTTATCAGGATTATTTGATGAATAGAAAGTTATAAAGAACAGAAAGTTCAAAAAGAACAGCATTTATTAGATTTTTAGTTCAAATAACAATTTTTACTTTTTCAGTTTTAGTTTAATATAATAATAATAATATTTGAAACTAAAACTGAAAAAGTAAAAACATTTTTTTTACTTGAAATAAAATTAACTATTAAATGAACAAAAACATGAACTGAAATAAAATCAATTATTTGACATTTATTTATTGAAGAGGAATAACCCCTTGATGAACATCTCGTTTTCGAGGGCGTCCTCGAGTCCAAGTACAGAAATTGACATTGACCTCACAGCGGCAGTCAAATAAAACAGAAAACAACAACTTACTTTTCAATAATAGTAAGTACAGAAATATATAATACATAACTCATACAAGACTCTATACTAATAATTTTATACTAATAATTTTTATACTAATAATGGACTTCAGTGGAGGCAACTGCGCCAACTGCCGAAGTCCATTATACCTGACAATGGACAGACACCTCGAAGGGCATTAACCCGCTTATACCATGTTCACTTGCCAAACACATTTTTAAAACATTAGTTTGTATTTTAATTAGTTTTACAATCGAAATCTAACGGTTTTACAACTCCTTTACTAGGTGTCCTACATCACTTTTTAATGGACACCCTGCAGCCAATCAGAATCGAGTATTCACCCAGACCATGGTATAATGTATGATAAACGAGCTGGGAGGACGGCGGAGGAGCAGTTACGTTCTGGGCATTGTTGACAATGTTGTATATCATAAGAGCAATACAAATCCTGTTGAGCATGATCCCATTCAAACTTGTTAACGTGACAATGAATTTCAGTGGCAGATAGTCATGAATGCAGCACTTTTGTGTTTCTCCAGCCCATTGTTTATAATGATCCTCTCTTTCGACAGGTCCAGAAACGACAGCGTCTGTCCTCCGTGAGCAGGTGCTGGAGAGGGCCAGGAAGAGAGCGCTGACGGTACGTGACCTCTCTCTCGACCTCTCAAACAAGGCCTTCCCGAGCGGGTCAGGCTGGGGTTAGGCACATAAATCAGAAGTTCTCCAGACCACCGGACCATTCTTGGATCTGTTTGCTGGAGTTTATTTTGAGTATGTGCTTTATGGGTGTGGAACGCTTCCCCCACTGCTTATTTTGGGAATAATTAGTACAGGGTGGTCTGGATGCGGTTCAAGTGTTGAAGTCTTAGTTTGTTCGAATGCATTTGCCCTTACCGCCTCTGGTTTTTGTTGATGAAAACATAATTGTGTTGTTCAGAAATGCCGTATTTTAAACCCTTCACAATCCAAATGACCACTTGGATGTTTCCCAGTGGACATTGAGGAGGATTGTAGGTTGACAGGCTTGTTTTCATGCATAACTTTGTATCATGAAGATGTTTAGTTGAACGTAACCGGTTTACTTCTGAGAGCCTCTCTGAACCTTTACCTATGTTCAAATATTGTGAACAAGATCCATACAATGAAAGTGAAAAGGAATTTTTTTTATCCCGTTGATGTTCATTGTAAGGACAAATACAGAAGAAATATAGATTTTTTTTGTTTCACAGAAAAAGAAAGTCTTAAAGTTTTGGACCAACATGAGAAAATTATGATACAATTTTCTTCATTATTGCATGAATTCAGTGTCGCTGTGCTGGTCAGACAACGGGTATCTTGAAGGTAGAGCTGCATGAGTACCGGTAATCGTATTATAACCGTAATTGCGATTTGAAGGCTGTGATTTAGTTGATTTAAATATCAACTAAATCACATGGCCTATAGCACTGCATGTTTCAGAGTGAAGTGCGGCACTGTGTTCATTTACACAGGAGCAGTTTATTATTTATTTATTTATTTGATGGTTACTGCTCAAATAAATAAAAAAATTAAAAAAAAAGATCCACCTGTGTTTTCAGTGTCTCCGAGTGGCTCGGCTCACAGTAAATGCTGCTTCACACAAAGTCGGGATCACTTTAACGTACAACGTACATGAACGCAACATGCGCCATCTTTCCGTCTTTCCATATTTGGATTTAAGAATCACTCATCAACAAAAGAGTAGCTTTAGGGGCTCCCTGTGGATTTCCGCCAAAAAAAGTTTGATTGTTTAACAAAATTTGAAAATTAAGAAAAATGGCTTGAATTAAAACAGCCATAAATATTAGTAATGTAATTTTACAGTTGTAAAGTTAAATCAAAGTTATTATTTTTCTTAAATGCAATTTCTTTTACGGTGAAATATTACAATAGTAAAAAGTATATATTAACGGTATATTAATTTTATTTAATATTATTCTTTATAATATAGCTTTATATAATATAATATTTATATTATATTAATATTATTATTATTGTTGTTATATATTGTGAAGCCCTACAAACAAGCACAGCAAACCTGTTTTTTAAATTGCCTCTCATTCTCATTTCTTATTACAGTAGAAAAAAAATGGCAATTTGATGGTCGACTTGCATCCCTAGCGGATGGCTTAATTTCCAGAACAATTACGGAACAGTCTCAGATTGTTCCTTTCTGATGTGTTGCGGATGTGGAGTCCTCAACACCACTCATGATGTACAGTACAACTGAAACCTCCACTAGAGACCAAACATAGACTACTGGCGAAGTAATCACACACCTTTATGTCCACACAGGGATGATGGCTCATTCTCAAGCATGCACTGACACAGGAAAGGCCAATTTATCATGGTTGTTATTGCGAAGTGAATGTGTCTAGGGCAAAAAATAAAATAACCAAGTAATGGCTGTGGCTGGCATTGATCTTGTCTTGGCATGGGCAGAAATTTACCCATGAAAATTGTATTCAATCACACGTTGTCTTTTAAGTCTGCTCGCTGTGGCTCTTTGTGCAGTGGAGTGGATGCTTAGGGCAGCTCTATTGCTCCTTTCGGACTTGGTCCAGGTAATGGAGTGTATCGCTGTTCCGACAGAACAACATGCTCTGACTTCCTGTCCAAATGGTGGCTAATCGTTTCCGCTGGCTTGAACTACTAGGGTGAGCAAGTTTCAAAGACTAACAACTTGAGTCCACTTTGCTCTTCTCACTTGTAACCCTCGATTCATTAGCCGTAGTGATGATTCTCCGGCCCGAGCCCTGCCGTCATCACTCTGCTCCCCCCCCCCCAGGATGCTTTGCGGCCCGGATGCCAAGCCCCGTTCTCAGAACCACACATCGACACACATGCTCGCGGTACGGCCAATCCAAGTGAGTGTATTCCCAGGCTACCTCTCATATTCCTGCACGCTCGTCGTCTCTCTCGATCAAACGCACACACACACTCTCTCGTTCGCCGCAGTGTCCTTGAGAATCCAATGACTTTGTCAGCCCACGCCTCTCTGCGGTTTTAGTACATCTGACATGTCATTGCTAATTGTTAATCGTGCATGTAGCATCTGATTAATGTTGGTTTATTCTCCACACATTTTTTTTGTCATCAATTATAATTGATGACGTCTTTTAGAGCTTACATTGTAAATCTAGTTAGCAAAATATCTTGAAGCCGTCACTCTCTGTTATCAAATACCACAAATTATTATTGTTTTAAAAATTAACAATAATAAACGAATAAAAATGAACCGAAAACTTGTACCACATTATTATTATTATTATTAATTTAAAATGCTTAACATTAAAAACAAAACAAAACCGTAAATAAACTAAATCAAACAAACATAATAAAAGAAAGTATTTATTATTCTTATTTTAAGTAAAACTCAGTGTAGTAGTAGTGAATAATAATAATAATAATAATACTTATTATTTTCATATTGTCCCTTTTCACAGTATCCTTGTATTTCTGGAATTTTCCAAATCTTCATAATCCAAAACTGTCATCTTTCACATCAATTCTCTAAAGCCTTTCTCTTCTTTGAACCTTTTTTCTGAAATCAAATACCACATATTTCATTATTATCATCAATACATTATATAATATTAATATATGTATGTACATGTGCAGTATTATACTACTACTTAAGGATTACTTCCATATTGTCCTGTTTCACAGTATTTTCCCAAATCCTCATCTAATCAGAGATCAGCATCTGACGTTTGACATCAGTTCCTTGAAACCATCTCCCTGTCCTTGCTTGCCATGTCCTGTGCAGCAGTGTGTGCCACTGTGTTTCATTGCGTAGTCTTTGTCCTCTGGCAGGCTTTGTTGTTTGCATCTCATATCTGTTTTCATCATTTTCAGATGTGTTTTGGACTGGGCTGAATAGGTATATCTCGAAAGGGCTGTTCAGTGGAAGACATAAACATGAGAAGGACACTGCTCTGCCTGAAGCCGCTTGAGTTTCTGATTAAAACTGGTGATGAATACAGATAAACACTGATACACGAGAGATGCGCGCGCTTGGATGATAGCTAACATGCAACTATATATTTTTAAATTGGGCTAGAATTTTTTGCAGTGATGCAGCTGTTAACAATAGTAGTGAAAACTACAGCGCGATGCAACACAATGGCTAAATACATCAAAGCCATTTCATGCTGTCTTTAATCTTATTGTGTGAAGTCGCAGGTTGTGTTGGAGTGTTAGATTGAGTTTTGTTGTGTCAGAGGACAGACAATGCCTCTGTCTGTTTTACCACGTGGTAATATACCATCTCTCTCTCTCTCTCTCTCTCTCTCTCTCTCTCTCTCTCTCTCTCTCTCTCTCTCTCTCTCTCTCTCTCTCTCTCTCTCTCTCTCTCTCTCTCTCTCTCTCTCTCTCTCTCTCTCTCTCTCTCTCTCTCTCTCTCTCTCTCTCTCTCTCTCTCTCTCTCTCTCTCTCTCTCTCTCTCTCTCTCTCTCTCTCTCTCTCTCTCTCTCTCTCTCTCTCTCTCCTCCTGTCTTCCATTCGTCGCTCCCTGGGAATCAGGGAGCTGCTGCTGGAAGGATGTAGCCATGACGACAATTCCCGCGGGATGAGTCGGCACAGAGCTTCACTTTTTTTTGCCCGTCTTACCACGCATTCTTTTCTCTCTCTCTCTTGCGCTCTCTTTTACTCCTAGTTTATCGTATTGACCTGACTAGAAATAATGTATGTGTTACCCCAAAAAGAACCAGTTTTTGACAATACAGAAATAAAAATAGAACCGTGCAAAACTAAGGAAGTAAAAGCTTCACAAAGCCTCAGTTTTTCTCTTTTCTCTTTTTCACTCTCTAATTGTTTTATTGGCCTGACAAAAATTGTGCATTTGTTACCCAAAGAGTAAAATTTTTAACAGTAATTATAAGAATAAACAGTGTAAAACATATATATATATATATATGTACAAATTTATTTATATTGAAATTAATGAGAAATACAATTTTCTTGATATTTTGACTATTGTACTATACAAATATCGTCTAAGTTTCCTAACTCAAAAACAGCTTTTATAGAGTGCTCGATCGAAAAGCTATGCATTTTCCCCATAGACTTTTGGAAAATCGCCAAAAATAAGATCTGTGTTCAACAAAGAGTTGTGACCCTTACACGTTTTGTCTATCAAGATAATCTTTACAAGTTAATCCAAAATGTATACATTTTGAAGCCTGAATAAAGCCGTCAGATATAAAATGCTAACGGTA